>NC_133753.1:136883215-137170715 GCF_036562045.2 Rhinolophus sinicus | reverse complement strand
CAAATAATAGAGAGTGTCAGTGTCAATTTTGCTTTCTCACACTTGCTTCCCTTCACTTCATCTGATTTTAATAATCCCTGTCAAACCACAAACAGTCCAAATTACCTTCATGACACAGAAGCTTTCAAGGAGCAGACAGAATCTCAACTTTCATTTAGCAACTACAAAAGAAAGCTGTCCAGCTGGACAAATATTATTTCCACACTTGACAATCTCTACAGTTGAGCATGCATTTTAATTTTAACTGAACCTGCCAGGAGTTTGATATGAGCTTGTTTTGTGTAGATTGACTCACAGGATTATCAGACCAATGACTGTAATTGTGATGAAAGAACCCTACATTTTTACATTAAAAGATAAAACATACCAAAGCTGAGGGATCAAAATGATCATATAAAGAGATAAAGTGGAGGCATAGATTGCAGGAGTAAAAACGACTTAAATTAGACGTTTTAATTACTAAATAACGTCTAAAAATACAGCTTGATGTAATTTTGAAAAGTAACAGCTAATAAGTAAAAATAAAATGTAAAAAAAGTTAAAATTTTGCCCAAAGATAACACTGAGAAACAGGTTCTAAGAATGAAATCTAAAGAGATTTTTTTGAAATTGTTTTGGATTGACTTGATTTCACAGTCAACTTTCTAGAACAGTTCTATGTATCAAATTATAATAAAACTGATGTTCTTGATATTTAAAATTCTACTCTATATGAATTAATGTGCCATCGTACACATAATGTAAAACTCCAAAAAAGTCAGAGTAAAAATGACCAATAAGTTTGTAGAAGGGTATTAGAAGTTAGAGAGTAAAACTATACTAAGGACTATTATATCTTTTAAATATGGTTTATTAAACTTAAGTCTAAAAGTTTCAAGTGGTAAACGACTTCTGGGAACATTTCCTGTCTAAGCCAGGCCTGAATTCCTCCTACAGTTATCACAACCGCACAATGTCACGTTATTGTGTACAGTTATTACAACGTCACAATTGCCAAGCATGAAGTCTTCCCTGCAATCTGCTATACTTAACACTAGTCCTAGGCTCTTCCTTCTCCAGAAGCCAATCCATTGGCTATTCGAGCGCAGCTTTTCCCCCAACTCTCTCTTGGACACCACAGCTCAGTTTCCTTTACAGGCTGCTTTTCTCTTTAACTTGGCCTTCTGACTGGACAATTTCATCCACATCCCATGTCTTCCTGTGTGTTGGAACTCCTGTTGTAACTATCCAAGTCCATACTGGGTAACTCCCTTGGATGTCCCACAGGCACCTCAAACTCAACATGACCCTAATCTTATTTATTATCTTTCCTCTGAAACTTCTTTCTTCTCTTGAGGTCCCTATGATAGCTAGCAGTACCACTATCAACTTACTCAATTCAGACATGTGGGAGCCATCCCCCACATTCCAACATTATCTCCCCAATTGCATAGCGAAATGATCAGTCGTATCTCATATCTCTCATATCCATCCATCTCCTTCTATTGCTCCCGTGTAGATTCAAACTCTACCATCTGCATTAGTGCAGCAGTTTCCTAAAGAGTCTCTCTATGTATTGCATTATATCCTTCTAAGTCATTCTCTGTCCTATTAACAGAGTGACCTTTGTAAAACGGAGACGGATCGGTGTTTATAGCAAGATTTTAAGTCTCAGTGACCAGGAGAAAAGTCATCCTCGTGAGAGAAAAATCAAAAGAAGGGGCTTGTAGGGGAAGTGGGGTTTTTAGAAACAACAAATTTGAAGTACAAATATTACAGTCATGTACAAATATAAAGCAACAATTTAAATAAGGGGAAATTGAACTTGGGAAAGAGGATGAAGCATATAAACAGGGCCATATAATTTATCATCCAAAACAGGAATTTTTTTTTTTTAGAGTAAAATGGGTACTGAAAATAATTAAAATTATACATTCTTGAAATGTATGTTTACTAACCAATTAAGTGGTTTTATTATATCTATTCCCTATAGAATAATTATATTCAAAAATTTTTGTTTTCATAAATACCAGCCCTTCAAAAAATTCTTATATAAATATATAGGTTAAAAAATATTTATATTATTTGAATATTAAAATATATAAACATGATTCTTGATACATTTTCATATACTTTAATCAATCAATTTCTTAGTTGTATCTGTCTCTCACAGATACTTTACTTTTCTAAAGAATGCATTTTTTTACATAATTATATTATTTTTATATTTTTCAAAGTTGCATTTTAGGGTTAGTAAATTTTAAATTGTTAGTACCTTTAACTGACTCTTCTATACACTCTTTTTTAGGTGCTAAGCTACCTGGTAAATTTATTAAGTTAATAGCAAATTAAGGAGAATATCCTTAATTTTAATAATGCAAAACATATTTTAGCCTAAATATTTTTAGTTTTTTTTGTTTGTTTGTTTGTTTTTGGCCTCCTTGCAGTGACTTTTTTGGAATAATAATAATAATAATAATAATAAAAACTCAAATATTTATAATTATTTTTTAATGTTTTGCTAAATTTGGATACTGCAAAATTGTTGGCTTTCCGCCTTTAACTTCATTCTGAACTAGAATATAATTTTTTTCAATTAAAAAGATGAGCTCCATGAAAAGATTTTCCCCATAAGTCTAGATATTTCAAAACACAATAATGGAATTTCATAATTAAATCTTGTACACCATTTGAGTTTTCATCATTTGTTCCATTCCCCCTTTGATTTCATGGAGATACATTTCAAGGTCTTCTTCTGTGTGAGCTTTGTTTTCAATAATTGCAATTGCTGGAAAACTTCACATAAACTGAATTTTTTTGCCTTCCATTTGTTAATGCTTTGATTAAATATTTTTGAAAGGTTTTGAAGAAACTGCAACCAAAATTGAGAGGACATTTTTACAAGAGTATTCAATATTTTGGTAGGACACTTAAAACGATTTACAAAGTAATTCTTCAACGTCTCAAACATTTCTAAAATCCAAAAAGAGAAAGTGCATCCATGTTTAAATTATTTTTGTTTTCTTCAACATCAGTCTAATCACAAAAATCTATAGGCTGGACATCTAGTGTATGTATAAACACATTTGTTCTTTTTGATGACTGCATCTTCTATTTAGATTGGTATATTTTGCAGATTTTTGGATGCCATTATAAATAACCATGTGCATCACAACATATTCCTAGCTCTCTCCATAGGTTCTATATTTATTTTAAAAAAAAAATTATGTTATGTTCCACCACAACATATTTTTAATATTAGCAAGACCAAATAATTTTATCATGATGCAGTTTATAATTCAATTTATAATACTATTCACAAAAATGTCAAGTGTTTTACCTTTTACAGAATGAATTTCTAAACGCTTTACTTTGAATCCATGAATTAGACATGAAACTTGAACCATTAGTAGAACTGATTTTTTATAATTAGAAATATCCAATGATACTGATGTAAAACTGGCATTTAACTGTTGATAAAATTCTTTTAATGGAGCCAATACATTAACAGCTATTGTTTCACCTTTCATGTATGCACAAGAAAACTTGAAACTGAAAATGAGATTAATTTAGAACCACCACTTTATCTAAATGAAAAATCATGTTTCACAGAGTGGTACACAAATGTACCTTCTGCAGCTAAGTATTAAAATGTAGTATTTGCAGGCACAGTCTTAAAATAAGGCTATGCAGGCGATGTCGCTCTTCTTCAGGAGACTGATGCCTTCTTGTTTTCATGTGATTATTGATGTCGTTACAGCCCCCGTAGTGGGAGTTACACACTAAATCTTTCCAGCAAGTCATAGGAAATTCAGTTCTAACTGTTAAATGCGCACTGTTGTGTGTGTGTGTGTGTGTGTGTGTGTGTGTGTGTGTTTTAAATTACCATCACCGAAAGGGTTATTACAAAATAAAAATGTATTACCCAACAATAAAATAAATAAGTAGGTATAGATTTATATCACGTGATATATGATAAAAAAAACCTTGTAGCAATAGAGTTTGGACTATACTCAGTCTATGGCAAGATTAAATAAAGGCTGGGGAACAGTGTGCCATTCATGAACCAGGGCATGTGTCACCACAACTGGCTGGCACATCGAGTGGCCAGCAGAGGTGGCAGCATCGAATACTTCTGCCATCACCATCACCCAAAAGCTGAAAAAGTTAGCTGTACCTAACTGCTCATGCCAGAGTGCATTTACTTTATCAGCAAGCACTCTTCATGCTGCTTTTGCAAAAGATGTGTTAGCTTATAGTATTAGTTCTGGAAAGGATCTGGAAAAGAGAGATGGGTTATTGCCAAGTTAACCATATGTTAAAGTGAGAATTCTGTTCACTACACTGGCATCTCACATATGAGATCATGTTAGAACGTAGAAATACAAAGTATAGGTCTACCTAAACCTAACATAGTTTATTTACGTGCAACTATTAAATAATCATTCAAAAAAATGAAAAACCTGAGACAAATGCTGAACCAGATGAAATAATATGATAAAAGGCATAAAATGGGACTACTCTGAGCAAACTGTATATATGATGTGATGTCAGTACGATAGGCTATTTTAAATAACAATATAACATAAAATGGAACTTAAGTACTATAAAAACTGATAATCTAGCTCTGTATAGCATCACATGGAAAGATTTCCAGAAAACTATATTATTTTATTTAAAAAAGTTGTAGAACTATATATACACCATGATACAGTATAATTCTTTCAGAACAAACAGACAAACCATTTCAAAAAAATCAGGAAAGATACTTAAACTATTAACAGTGCTAATCTGTGGGTGATGGAACTAAAAAGGGATGGGGAAAGGGAATTTTTACTCTTTGTCACCTTCTATTTTCATTTGAACTTATTATAATGAGCATTTCTTACTTTTGACACGAGAAGCAAAAACAAATAAAAATACAAGAAAATATTATAAAACATTAGCTAATTTCGTATCAATTGAGTGGTACAAGTAACAAATGGTCTAGAATCCTGCAGTGGGAAGTTCCATATGGGCAGATGGAGAAAGGGAAGTCGATCCACCAAGAAAAAGGAAGATAAAGGCAATTCCCATAGGTGAGAGCCCAGCGAGCTTCCAAAATCCATAGCCTCACAGGATCCATGATTGAAGACATTTAATCTCTCGCTATATGTAGGTTCATTCTCCAATTGTGGGAATGATCCAACAAGTGAAGGGAGGACATAGGAAGCCTCAGCCAGACAGTAACTTGAGAAGTAAATAATGAGTTCATCTCCTGCTTATTTCCCTCCTCTTCCACAATCTGGGCTCTTACTCACTTGCATATGACCAATATATAATTGGGTACCCATTTTGAGGTTTCTTTGTATGTACTGGGATCCCACTCCTAAATCCCAGCCACAGTTACCTGCTCCAGACTCACAAACCACCACCAACAGGAGGCCCTGGTGATAGAAATGATGAGGACACCCTGGAGCATAAATGGGACTGTCTGGGGGAGGCAGAGCAGACAATCCATGAAGGAAAACAGTGAAAGATAAAATTAAAGAGGTATACTAAGGCCTGTTTTTCTCCAGGAGGAAAATATCGGTATTTTATCCTGTACAGAACAGAGAGTCACAGTTTTTTTGTTTTGTTTTTACTAAGGCAGTACATGACTAGTGTTTTATAAATCCTTAATCAAACTGGGTGCTACTATGGTGTAGTGTAGGGAGAAAGAACAGAGATAGGAAGATCAATTAGGAGGATAGTAAATTAATCCAGATGAAGGTGCTGATGAATAGGAAGAGGTTGGAGCCATGAGACCATAAAAGATAGCTTTTGAAATTGCTTTCCAGGGTACAAGTAGATAGCTTGGAGTTGCTGAGTGAGGCAGGAAATTATAGTTGAAAGAAAACCAGGCAGGTGTTGGATGTCCCAGGCATCAACAGGCTTGGACTTTAGACCCAGAGAAATCAACCCAAAATATGATCATTATAAAGTCATGTTAGGAGACAGAAAACTTGTGGACATGTCATTAAAAACTAGCAGAGGGTAAAAGCCATGGTGTGGCTCTACCTGGACAATAAAAGTCAGTGCAGGTAAATACCCACGATGACAGTAGTGGCTAAGAAAGAGGTGGTCATCATAAGGAGCGGGGCATGCTTGCTGTCAGAGGCTCATGCAGTCTTGCTGCAGGCAGCCAAAGACAGCACACAGGGCATGTGCATCTAGCCTTCAAGAAGCCAGCTGAGGGGTGGGTAACTACCACGGTTGCCTATGAGGTTTTTCTGCTGGTTTAGGGCCCAAGGATAGGCAAGGGTGGCAAGATGAGGTGCAGGGAAGTTTAAGCAGTAAAGGATAAATTATTGCAAAGGAAATTCTGAGACTTTAACCTGGATGTCAGAATGATAGTTTATGAATAGATTTTAAAATCTTAGGAGAAAAATAGTGCTAAGGAGGCATGGCAAATTCAGCTCTAGACATGATGATTCTGAGTGGATTATATAAATGGAAATGTCCAGAATAGAGATGGAGGAGTTATAAAGAAAATGCATGAGAAAACCTAGTGCTCATAATGTCACACTGAAGTTCAGAAGACCAAGACTCAGACAGTACCTTTCAAGTTTTTTGGATGATGTATGACCCACCAGTTAAAAAAATGCACTGCAATCTAACCTTACACAAAAGCTTCATGAGACATTCCTTACCCATAAGACTTGTTTTGATATTTTCTATTCTGTTCTTTTCATTCTTCTCTCCTCCCTCCTTTTCCATTTTTTTAAAAAAAAATGTTGCCCACATCTGCCAAATTAATTTCAGCAGCTGCATTTTGGCTGAGATTTTTATATGGCAAAGACTCCTCTGTGATCATTTTGCAAAATCATCTGCAAAGATATGACTGATAAATCCAGAAGAGATGTTCTTTGAGAGAGGGTTTAAAAAAATTTAAAAAAGGCAGAAAATTTAGGATTGGCATGAGGAACAGTAACAAGAGTGAGGAGAAAGACCAAAAAAGATAAAATAACTGTGGTCAGAGGATGGAAAAAATGAGTATCAAAGAGAAAAATGCTGCAAAAAGGAATGGGTAGTCAACAAAAGCTTTTCTTCAATTCATGTCTTTGCCTCTACTGCAGTGTTTCTAAAGAATAGTCCAAGACTAAGCAGAATTGCCTCAGCTATTTGGTTAAAATTTCAAATACCTGGGCTTCATCTCAGGCCTCAGTAAATGGAACTCTCTGGATATGGGTCCTGGAATAGGTAGTTTAAGTTTCCCAGGGCATTCTCTACACCAATTGTTTTTTTCTCAGCGCATTTCACAAATCAGCTTTCAAAAATGGTACTTTCCAGGAACACGCAATCTCACTTCCCACATTACACGTATTCTTGAAAAGCTGTTAAGTGAGTCCTCACACACCATATCATTATTCTCCTAGAAACTACCAGGATTAATTTCAGAATTGTGTTCACTCAGAAGGAAACAAGAAAGTTTCTTGAAACATTCAGCCTTCAAACAAACATCTATCTAATTTTGCTGTATTGGTTATGCAAGTGGTTGGCCAAATGAACTTACAATCCTTATCTTTATTCGGTTTAAAGGCACATACATTTAAAAATTCAATATACTGTTAACACATTTCATTTTGATTTTGAACTGATTTCATTGGACTTAAAAGGTTATATACCACAAACCAGTGGCATTTAGCAGAACCCACCGGCAGGAAGGGCCACAGGGAGATAGTTTTCAGCAAGATATGCTTTTATGTGGTGAGCTCTGCTAACAAATATGTTTGTCTGTTCATTACCAATGATAACCAAGAAGGATGAAATGTGAATCTATTGTATTCTAAGATGGGAATTGTAGCTAATGACAACGATAAATGGGCAACCATTTATTCGTGTACCTCACATTGAGGCCCTGTTCTAAATACTTGACGTGGATTAACTCATTTCATCTTCACAACAATCCTGTGAAACAGGTACCATTCTAGACCTCATGATGAGACCTCATTTTAGACCAGATGATGAAGCTGACGTACAGAGAGCTGTGTAATTCTCCTGAGGTCCCGCAGTGATGGTCGGAACTGAGATTCGAATCCACACAGCCTGTCTCTAGAGTCTGTACTCAGAGGCAGGTGCTGTGCCATGATTTAAGAAAAGTCTCAGATGTTGAAGTAGTTAGCGGCTGCTGCACAAAGACTTTATAATCGGGGATTTTTTTTTTCCTTGTGCTTTATACAATTGATTTCAAGATTAACTTGGTTCTGTTGTGGATCCCTGTTCATGTTTAGTTATTAGAGCTCATTATAAGGTACTTTATATATGATCAGAACACCCAAAATAGCTTAAAAATGGGATTTCAGTAACATTATGCATAAAAATAGAAATATATTTTAAAATATATTTACTTCTGTTTCAAAGGGCAAGATAGCACAGTGGTTTAGAGCTGTGCTTCTCAAACTTTAAGGTACCAATTACTTGGGAATCTTGTTAACAATGCAGATCTGCAGTAGGTCTGGGGTGGGGCCTGAGAGCTTGCATTTCTAACAAGTTCCCAGGTAACAGAGATACTGCTGGCCTGTGGACCACATTTTTAGTAGTGAGGGCTTAGAGTGTGAGCTCTGGAGTCACAATACTTGTGTTTGAATCCCAGACCCATTACTTATTAGTTTTGTAATATTTACTTCATGTGCCTCTCCTGCATCTATAAAATAGGGAGATCATGAAAGGGTTGTTACGAGCATTACATGAGACAATCCAAGGATAGTACTTAGAACAGTCGCTGGCATATAGAAAGCACTCAATACATATTATCTCTTCATGTTACAGAAAACTATTAAAAGCATATATCGTATCCCATTAGAAAGCCATTTACAGAATTTATTGATGTAGCAGAAACATGAAATAAAATTTGATTATTCTTTTCCAGTCACTAGAACATCACTGTACATTGAAGGACATTAAATACATAAGTTAGATCCACTACCCAGCTTTATTAAACACATAAATCTGAAACTGCTCTAAATGAATTTGCATGAAGTTGGCTTGGCCTACAATATTTAAAGAGAGTATTTTGTTTCTCTGACAGAAAATATTTCTATATCGCAGGTATATAGAGTTCCAATTCATTTATTTGAATAGCTTCCTCTGAATTTAGAAACAGGCATTTTTGTTTAAAGACTTTCATTTTTATCAAACAGAAATTAGAACTAGTATTAGTATGAACAATAATAACAATTTAAAAATTTGTTCAAAGAAGGGCACTACTATAGTTAAAATGAATTTGGAGAATTTAGCCAAAACCTTCACTGACAACTGTATGCATTTTCAAATCATTACACAATGCAGCATAATTACCTCCTATTGTTGAGGACTGGGACTCAGAAAGAATACCACTTGTCAGAATTGTGATGATTTAATAATGATGTGATATGGGAGGGTCCATGGATAGGAAAAGTGAAGCTAGGACAATAAAGGAGGATATAATTTCACAGCATCATCCCAAGTGAAAACTATCAGAAATTTCTCAAATTCAAAACTGCTTGAAAAACAAAGAGATAGAAGGAATGGAACAGAGTACTCTAGACAAGAAAGATTAATGTTTGTCCAGTCATTGATAAAAAACTAGGAAGGGTAAAACCTGGTGCTTCAGTCCAGGAGGTGAGAGCTATGAAGTGTTTGGGGTTTGTCAGTATCTTTATGAGTCAGCAAGAAAAGAGCAACAAACCATTTGCTTCTCTTTTCATCTTTTGTTTCTCTAACATAGATGCTGAAAAAGACAACTGTGAGATAGAGTCTAATGTTTATTTTTCTAAATTAAAACTAGATTCAGGATAGGCAATGCAGACCTGCCCTGTCAGATCCTGACAGACAGGAATCAAGGACACGGGAGGAATCTGGATGAGCAGATTAGTCTCTCCCTCCTCTCTCCCCTTTCGCTCTTTTCCTGCAGAATGCTTCTGGCTACTCCTCTAATGTCCCTTGTGGTAAGAGAACATTTTGTAAACACAAGTAACGACTGTTACTTTGAAAAGCAAGATTTTATTTTAAAAAATCTGCATAACAATGCTTTATAAAAAGGACTGCCATCTGAAAGATTTTAAGGCAGGGTTTACCTATACTCAACTATACCAAATAAGGATCCTTCCGATGAAATAATTATCAGGTTTAATTTGTACTTCTAATGAAAAAAAGATCAATTGTGAGTTTTGTGGTTAACATCTACAGAGGTGATAACCACTAAGAACAAACGGTTAGCGTTAGTGAGGTACAGGAAGAATAGAGTGCAAACCGAATTCTATCAACATCATGTCTTGTTATTTGGGTTTATATTAGTCTGAATCAAATTCCTGAGAAACAGAAGTTTACCGATATGCCTGAACTGACTTTTTCCTCTTACAAGGCAGGTATTAAGTCTCTCAACACCAAAGAAGCAAGGCATTTCACTTCAGTGTGACCTATTTATGCCTCTTAGATTTAGCATAGGCATTTTTTAATGACCCTGAACCAAAGAAAATGTAGAAACCTATTTGAAATGCTGACGTTAAGGTTGTGACACCAACCAAAACAACAAGAATATTAAAAGTTAAACTGACACACAATCCCCAAATCAGCCTGTTATACTCATAATTTAAAAAAAACATTATTATGTGAAATAGTGATGGCATATCAGCCTGTGCTTTGAAACCCTGGAATTTTGTCATGTGGTGTTTGTGTCACAACCTTAATATTATTTAAATATACTTTTTAATATCTATTATTAAAAAACACCTTTGAATTGAAGATACCGCTAAAGCTTTGAAGAAGCGAACCTCAAAGTGCTGCATTCCTAGCGTGCCACTTTTATTAGGAATGGTGCATAAAATATTTGCTGTTGACAAATCTAATTCATTAAGAGGTGAGATGGATGCATTTTAAAATCACTGGCTGGCATCATTATCTGCAGTGCCTTTTATAAATTATTCCTCTTTTCCCTTTTGACTGAACTTGTCACAGTTCCCTTTCAGAGTCTGAGTGTTATGCCTGATAGTCAATGCTTTCAACATGTTTAGACAAGTCACAAGTTAAACAAGCAGTGGTACTTTATTTTCTAGAAATGAGAAAGGGTAGCAGAGATACTTACAGATTATTTCATTCAATTCACTGATTTTTAACTGAAGACAAGCAAAGTCAGTTAGTGGTAGTTTCATTTCACACAAAGGATTTAAAAATAAAACTGTAATGTTTGGAGAGAAGGAAGAATTTCAAAGAAAGAAACATAAAGAGAGATGCTGGCAGCCCTGCTGCACTGTGGTGCAGACTTAGTTTAAAATTGAATTGTGCTTCCCCTGACATGGGGGATCAGGTACATCGTACGGCTGACAGCTGGCTGACACACTAACTTCCTAAAGGAAAATGCAAACTGTATTTCTCTTAGAGGCCAAAGGAATAGAATTATAGACGCCTTCAAGGAAACTGAGGAGTCAAAGCACAAATTATTCAAAATTCGAAGAAAAATACTTCTTACCTAATTTTGTTTCAGAAGACTCTAAAAATGAGCTGGTCTTCTAATCCTAAGTGGGTAGAAGATGATTTCCTTCTGATTTGTCAGTAAAAGAGCTGCCCTTGCTTTAGTATCTTCAGCAGAATTTTTTTCCAAAATACACAAAACGCACCTATAAAATAATTAGATAAAACTTTATCAATGCCACAATGGAGGGGGCATAGTCACATTAGTTATCTACATTGGTAGTGACAGTATTACCATTAGGTTATGATGTACAAGCTGGAGCCAAGAGATGCTGGAAATACATAAAGACATGCTCAAGTTGGAGCACCTAAGAAAAGCTTGTTAACAAGATGATCCACAACTTACAAGCACACGGATAACAGAAGTGCCTAGGAAAATACATATTCAAAACATCCTTTTATTTTCATTGATTTTTCAAAGGTTCCTAAAGAAATATAGATCATACTAAGGGATGATTACATGGTATAAAACAAGCAATGCCTGTCAATACAATAACCTTTTTCTTTCCTGTTTAGTTACCAGTGGTTCCATAACAGTTTCTTAAAACCATCTTCCCCCACTCTGCCGGGTTATCTAGTTAAAACAGATTCTAACTCCATTGATCTGGGATTGGATGGGGTCTGAGATTCTGTATTTCTAACAAGCTCCCAGGTAGTGCCATCGATGCTGTGGGTCCATGGACTATACTTTTACGAGTAAGTTTCTACCAGCCTGTTTTTCTTTCCCTTCACTAAAGTACACTGTTGTTATTCTTGGCTATTGGCCCTTTGTCTTCCCATATAATTTTAGAATCTTTTGTCAAGTATTCTCCACTGCCCACTAAAACAGACTGAAATTTGATTGAGGTTGCATTGATCAAATTGGGCATCTGCAAAACGTTGGGTTTCCCAAGCCACGTGAATTGTATATCATTCCACTTATTGAGGTCTTGTCACACAGTAATGCTTTACTATTTTCCCCAGGGGATTTTTGCATGTCTCTTCTTATGTTAGATGTATTCCTAGGCACTTCATATTTTGAATGTTAGTTTAAATAATATCTCTTTGCACAAACTTTTTCATTTTTTTGTTTATGTATATATGCACTTGTATAATTTTTGTATATTGATGTTTTTATCTAGAATATTTGCTGAAGTCTTATTCTTATTTTTTCTGTAGTTTTCCATAATGTACAAATAATGAGTTTTGCTTCATTGCAAAACTTATACTTTTTATTTGTATATCTTGCTTTACTAAATGAAAAAATACAATAAATGTACTTTTTAATAGAAAAGACTATTTTGTCATCTATATTCAGTGAAACTGATCTCTTGGTTAAGCCTACGTCAACTAGAAAACTGAGATGAAGGTTCCAAGTGTTTCTTCTGATATTTATCATTGTCTTGATACTTTTGGCCTTTCTCTGGTGTCTGATACACAAGTGCTTAAATATTACTAAGATGCATTATCCTAAGCTGACTTCCAGATGATATTTGACCAGAAAGACAAAAACCCTCACTGACAACTTGGCCTCTCTGGAAACTGAATTTGAACAAAAGAGGAAACAGGAATTAAAAAGAGGAAAATGGTTCAGTTTCATCTAAGAACTAAGGTGGAGATGTCAATGCTAGGAAGCCATTGAAGAGCTACAACATATCACCTCCACTCCGTAGCTGAAATCACATGATTTCTTGGGAAACCCATAAATAACTGAAATTACTTTTTTGATGACAATGTCAGCCTGCTCTAGGGCGAATCGTCCTTCTTGATAGCTTTCACACAATCAGCTTGATCAAAGGAAAAAATTAACTTACTGTTCCACAAACTGTCAATGTTGTTAAAATTGGTTACCTGAAGAAAGGTAAATGTGCATGATGGTGGGATGGAAAAAAGGGTAAAGAAAGAGAAGAAGGCAGTAACTACATAATAACCATAATCATCATAAAAATGCAACAAATTATTTCTTTAAAATGTGTTCGTAATCCATGACAAAGAGTAATTATGAAAAAGTATAGCAATGCAAAAAATGCTTAAATGGAGAAGTGAAAACAGGACCCAGGACAGCATGTACACCCGCTTATAAACATATGCACACAATTTTTGATTAGGAGAATCAATCAGTGTATATTTTTCTCCGTTTCCCTCCAGAGATCCCTTTAAAAAGACAATAAAGGTGTGTGTTGGAGGTGAAGGGAGAGGATGTAAACCTGTAACAGTGAAGAGACTGAGAGCCCTCCCTACAAATTTGTACAAGGTAAGACAAATAAATGAGTGTTCGCAGAAGAAACAGAGTGGAAAAAGCCAAATTCTAGAATGTGTGCAGAGAGCTCTGCGATTAAAGGGATGACCGGGTATTCCTGGCAGAAGTGTGGCGTAGGAAGAGAAGTTAAATTACGCAATCAATTGAAACGCTGTCCAAGAAATACTGAATCTCCCTCCCCTAACGTTTTGTACAGGCAACTACTATTTTTGTTGTTGTTATTCATAGTTAAATGGCTAACTACGAATAAGAAAAAAAAATTAGTAAATGGGAGAAGCATTGTGTTTGAGGAAATTAATGAAAACTGTCTAGAAATCTAGGGAACACATATGTATATCGGTGTCCCAAAGAGAAGCCTGCCTCATTCTGGCCTTTAGCTGACTTCCAGCACACTCATGGTTTTCCTCCTGCTTACCCTAAAGCCCATGCCAGTCAAAACAGTGTCTGCCAAATACAGTTTCCAGGCAGCAATTTTATTTTCTCTTTTCTAAATTGAATGCACAGCCAAGGACCACTGAGCATTTGAAGAAAACATTTTTCTTCACGTTTGAGACCAATGTAAAACAAAAATTTATCTCAAAGAAAACAGAGATAAACCGATTAATAGAACATGTAAAATTTGCAACATCCTAAGAGAATAAAGAAAAAAATGCATATATAATACAAGACCAGAAGCAGGACTCCCAGCTATGGTTGAGTGTGACTAACAAATATTTTTCCAAACAAGAAACTAAAGAGCTAAATAAAATTGACAAATACAACGATTTTAGTACTCTAGAAACTGACTAAAGGAATATAACAGTTTGAGAGATATTCACATTTGGAAAATTGCTAATCTTTAGGGAAGGACAGTAGGACCCTGTGGCATTCTGGACCCTGGAGTTATTCCCATTACCACCAACCCCAGCTCAGTCAGTACAGAGGTTCTTCCAGGGTGGGGAAGAGCCTCAGGACTGAAAATGTCTCTGCTGAGATCAAAGGGGGCTCAGTTGAGTTTGAGTGGCAGGTGATGTTCATGCCCAGTAGTGTTTCACAGTAAGTGATGATCTTGAAGCAGGCAAGGAGGATGGGCCAACAGCTCCATTAGTCCAAGGTCATGGCCATAGTTGGAGCAAGCATATTCTTGGCTAAGCCTGAGTATGTGCAATGGGGACTGGAGAGGAACAAAGCTAGCCATACATTCCTGAGGCTGGAGGATCACTTATACAGAGGAAATGTGAAAGAGCCCAGTGGAAGCAAAAGCTGGGACACAATTGAAAACAGTATAAACTTTAAATGCATTCCTCTGTTAATCCAGAGATCGATGGGGAGATGAGCGACGATTTATTGACCTGAAGTGTTTAAGCACAACCACTATCCAACCATCAGCTTATCATTGAAGCTACACAGACACAGGGGCAAGTCCTAGGAAGCCAAATGTAAAACTCAAAACAAGAATCTTAAAAAAAAAAAAGACAGAAACATCAGTGGTCACATGGCCACACATCACAGGGGAGATTAATGCCACTGACTAAATTTAGGCAAATGATTAAACAAAGAAACCAACAAATAAACAAAGCAATGACAACATTCAGGGATTAAAATATCAGAACCCAGAGTTGCTACAATATATGATCTAAAATATCCAGTTTTCCACATGCAACTATGAGGCATGCAAAGAAATAGAGAAAAGCCAGTCAATAGTAACCTTCTGAGTGTCTCTAGATGTTGGATTTAAACAAAGACTTCAAAGCAGCTATTATAAATATGTTCCAAGAACCAAAGATGACCATATTTTAAAAATAAAAGGAAAGTAAGACAATAATGAATAAAAAATAGATATTTTTAATAAGGAGAGAGAGATTTTTTTAAAAGAACAAAATGGAAATTTGGGGGTTGAAAAGTACAACATATGAAAAGAAAATTCACTAGAGGGTCTTGACGGCAGATTCAAAATGACTTGAAAAAGAACTGATGAATTAAGGACATTTAATATAAATTACCCAATATGAAAGAACAGAGAGAAAAAAGAATTTTCAAAAAATGAGCAACGACTCAAAGACATTTGGAACAATCATAACCATATCAAAAACCATGTAATAGTATCCTCAAAAGAGTAGAGACAGATAAAGGGATGGAAAAAATCTATGAAGAAAAAAGGGACAAAAACAAACTGAATTAGACGAAAAACATCAACCTACTCATCAAAGAAGTTCAACGGATCCCTAGTAGGACAAATATAAAGAGACCGGTGTCTAGACATAACATAATCAAACTATTAAAGGACAAAGACAAAGAAACTGAAAACAGCAAGAGAAAAGTAACTCATCACATATAGGTAAGGATCAATGAAATAATGGAGGCCAGAAGTCAGTGGAATGAGAAATTCCAAGTGCTGGGGGAGAAAAAAACAACAACAAACAACAACAACAACAAAAAAAAACTATCCACCAAATATTCCATATCAAGAATAATTATCCTTTAAACTGAAGGGAAAAAAAAGCCATCATTTTTAAAACAGAATACAAAATAAAGGTTGAGAATTTGTTGCTAGCAGACCTATCTTAAAAGAAATAGCAAATGAAATCCTTCAGGCTGAAAGAAAATGACAGCAGATGGTAATAACATGGTAAATATTTGGGTTAATATGAAAGACTCTGTAAAATATTATCTCATTTCTTCTCATTGAATTTTTTAGAAGGCGTAGATTGCATAAAGCCATAACTATAACAACGTATTGCTTAGTTTTTAACATATAGAGATTTAATACATATGGCAATAATAGCAGGGAGAGGAAGAAGGAATAGAACTACATTACAACAAAGTTTCTATATTTTACCAAAATTAGGTTGGTATTGCCTGGATGGCATTAAGTTGGTTGTGGTAAACTACGATGTAGAATGTATTCTCTAGAGCAAACACTGATAAAATAACTGTTTGAAAGGTAAAGTTACAGTAGAAATTTAAATATGCATACACTAAAAATATTTATTTAATGAAAAAGAAGGCAGCCAAGGTAGATGAAAGGAATAAAAAAGACAAAAGTCATCTAAACACAAAGCATAATAGAAGATGTAAACCTAGCCATACCAATAAGTACATTAAATGTGAATGGTCTAAACATCTCAACCAAAAGCAGAAATTGCCAGACTCGATAAAAAGGCAAGATCCAACTGTGTTATCTATACTGTGTTTCCCTGAAAATAAGACCTAACTGGAAGATAAGCCCTAGCATGATTTTCAGGATCACATCCCCTGAACATAAGCCCTAATGCATCATTTGGAACAAAAATTAATATAAGACTCAGTCTTATTTTTTTGGAAACATGGTAAGAGACATATTTTACATTCAATACCAAAAATAGATTGAAAGTAAAAAGATGGCAAAAGATATGCCATGAAAATAGTAACTATAATAGAGCTGGAATTATTGCACCAACATTAGACAAAACAGGCTTTAAGAAATAGTATATGAGAAAAACATGATGTTTCAAAATGACAAAATGGAAAATACATCAGAAAGATACAATACTTGTAAATGTATATACACCTAAAACCACCCACCAAAATCAATTGAGCAAAAAATGACAGAATCGAAAGAATAGATCATTTGTTATAATTAGGTATTTCAAAACTTTGCTCTCAATAATTGATAGAACTAAACAGAAAATCAGTAAGAGAATAAGAGATTTGAATATTGTCAACCTAGTCATCCTAATTCACGTATATAGACTACTCCACTCAATGATAGGAGAATACACATTTTTCCAAAGGCTAAAAAATATTTTCCAAAATAGACCATATGCCATATCATAAAACAACTCTCCATAAATTAAAAAGGAATGTGATCATAAAATGTTCTTCAAGTGCAACAGAATTAAATTAGAAATCAAAAGCAAAAAGAAATCTTGGAAAAGCCCCAATATTTGGAAATTAAAGAATACACTTCTAAATAACAGTAAGTCAAAAAAGAAATCACAAGGGATATCAGAAAATATTTTTTTTACAGAATGATAGTGAAAACACAACATATCACATTTTATGGGATACATAAAAAGCAGTGTTTAGAAGGAAATTTATATTTTCACCTGTATCAGAAAAGAAGGTCTCAAATAGGTAACTTAAGACTAAATCTTAGGAAACTGGGAAGAGCAGAGCAAATCACATTCAAAGCAAAGAGAAGAAAGGCAACACAAAGATTACAGCATAAAGAAAAGAAATAGAAAACAGCAATAGAGAAAATAAAATCAAAAGTCGGTTCTTCGAAAAGAGCAACAAAATCGCAAACCTTTAGCTAGACTGATCAAGATAAAAAAGAAAACTGGCACAAATTACCAAAATAATGAATGAAAAAGATGTCACTACTGACCACACAGAAATCAAAAGGATTAAAACACAACACAATGAACAACTTTATGCTATCAAAGTAGACATACAGATGAAATGGACATTCTTTACAAAGACATAAATAACTAAAACTGACTTAAGATGACATGCGAAAATGGAATAGACTCAAAACAAGAAAAGAAATTATATTAGTAATTCAAAATCTTCCCACAAAGAAAGTCCCAAGGGCTTCACTGGTGAATTCTATGAAGCAAATAAAATGTAATAATACTAACATTTCACAGACTTTCAGAAAGCAGAGGAAAGAAACCTTCCTTACTCATTATGACAGCATTACCCTGATAACACCAAACAAACACATCATAAGAGCATGAAACTACAGGCTAAATGCCTGTGTTAGAAAAGGAAAATCTAAAATCAGTAGCCTAACCTTCCACCTTAAGAAACTAGAAAAAGAGCAAGCTAAACCCAAAGCAAGGAGAAGGAAGGAAACAATACAGTTAGGTTGGGAATAAATAAAAAGAGAATGGGAAAGCAATAGAGAAAATAATGAAACTGAAGTTGATTCTTTGAAAATATCAACAAAACTGAGAAACTTTTAGCTAGACTGAAAAAAAAAAAGAAAGAAGACTCAAATTACTACTAAAATTAGTAATGAAAGGGGGGACATTATTACTGACCTTACAAAAAACAGATTATAAAAGTGTACTATAAACAATTCATAATCATCAAATTATATAACCTAGATGAACGAATTCCCAGAAAGATATAAAGTACTAAAATGACTGAAGATCATATATACATGTATGTATGTATACATACATGTATATATATATTTACATACAGAGGATGCAAAAAAAATGTACACATATTTTAAGAAAGGAAAAAACCGTATTAAAATTGTGATACTCAATACATACGAATAACAAAAGAGGAATACAAGTCATGTGTATACATTTTTTTGGCACCCCCAGTATATTAGTGGACCTATAATAAATAAGCAGATTGAATTAATAATAAAAAATTTTCTGTCAAAGAGAAACCCAGGGCCAGATGGCTTCATTGGTGAATTCTACCAAAAGATTTAAAAAAGAATTAACACAAATCCTTCATAAATCCTTACAAAAAACAGTAGCCCAAATGCCCAATTCATTATCTGAGGCAAATATTATCCCGATACCAAATGAGACAAAAACATTACACAAAAGAATAACTATAGAACAATATCCCTTAGGAATAGAGAGACAAAAGTACTCGCATATTGAATCTAGCAATAAATAAAAAGAATTATACACCACAACAAAGTGGGAATTTATCCCAGGAATGTAAGGTTGAATCAACTCGGGAAAATGACTCAATGTAAGTCACCTTATTAACAGAATAAAGGACAAAAACTAGGTACACGATGGTCTAAATATATGCAGAGAAGAATGTGTCAAAATCCAGCAACCTTTCATGATAAAAACACTCAACAAACTAGGAGTAGAGGGGAAATTCATCAACCTGATACAGGACATCTACAAAAAACCCACAGCTGACTTCATACTTAATGGTGAAACACTGAAAGATTTGCACTTAAGACCAGAAACAAGACAAGAATGTCCATTTTTACCACTTCTATTCAACATTGTACTATAAGTTCTAGCCAGGACAATTAGGCAAGTCAATAAAAGGCATCCATATTGGAATGGGAGAAGTAAAACTATCTACTTATAGATGACATGATCTTGTATGTAGAAAATCCTAAGGAATTCTAAAACAAACAAAAAATCCAAACTACTGGAGCTAATAAATACATTCAACAAAGTTGGCAGGATATAATTAAAAAACAAAAATCAACAGCATTTCTATATACTAGCAATTAATAATTTGGACATGAAATTAGGAAAACAATTCCATTTACAATGGCACCAAATAGAATAAAACATTTAGGAAAAAATTAACAAAAGGAGTGCAAGACCTGTTCACTGAAAACTATACAACATCATTGAAAGGAACTAAATTAGACCTAAATAAAAGTCCATGTTTATGGATTGAAAGATTTAATATTGTTAAAGTGGCAATACTTCCCAAATTTTTCTACAGATTCAATGTAATCCCTATCAAAATCCCAGCTGCCTGTTTTGCAAAAATAAACAAACTGATCTTAAACTTCATATAGAAAGGCAAGGAACCCAGTATAGCCAAAGGATCTTGAAAAAGAACAAAGTTAGAGAACTCACATTTCCCCTTTTTCAAAACTTACTGTGGAGCTACGTTAAACAAGAGTGTGTGATAGGATAGGCATAACGACAGACATGCAATCAATGGGATAGAACTGACAGTCCAGAAATAAACCTATACAATATCCAATTGATTTTTGATGAGGGTTTCAAGAAAATTCAATAGGGAAAGATTAGTCTTTTAAAGAAATGTTGCTGACACAACTGGACAGCAACAAGCAAAAGAATGAAGTCAGCTTCCTTCATCAAGACATTCAAAAATATTAACTCAAAATTGATCCAACAGTATTAAATATGTAAGTACTAAAATATATAAAATTCTTAGAAGAAATCATAGGTGTAAATCTTCTTGACCTTAGATCAGGCAATAGTTTCTTAGATAAAACACCAAAAGCATAATCAACAAAAGAAAAAAAAAATCTAGATAAGTTGGACTTCATGAAAATTAAAAAAAAACTTCTGCTTCCAAGGTCACCAACAATAAAGGAAAAAAAAAAAAACCTACAGAATGGGAAAAAATATTTGCTAATCAAATATCTGATAAAAGGATAGGATAGTATACTAGAATATTTTAAGAACTATTACAGCTCAACAAAATGACAAATAATTCAATTTAAAAATGGCACAGGATTTAAATATACATTTCTCCAAAGAAATAAAAATGGCCAATAAGTGCATGAAATGATGCTGAGTATCATTAGTTATCAGATAATTGCACATTGAGATCACATGAGATACAACTTCATAGCTCACTAGAAATGACTATAAACAAAATATAAACAATAACAAGTGTTGGGGAGGCTGTAGAGAAATTGAAACCCCATACACTGCTAAGTGAGAATGTAAAGGTCTCTCTATGCTATCTGCAACTATCGATTTGCTTACCTCTCTCTCAACCACTAGATTATAATCTGTTTAAGACAGGGGCTGTGCTTTCTTTATTTTTGCATTCCAGTACCTAAGCTACTGGTTGACACAGAGGGAGTACAAAAAGTGTGTAAGAGATCCCAAAGTGTGGTACATAGATTCCTGGTGGAGCTTCAATATTCTTTCAGGGGGTTCCCAAGGTCAAAACTATTTTCATAATAATATGCCGTTTCACTGGGTTGACATTTGTACTAATAGTGCAAAAGCAATGATGCCCTAGCTAGCACCAAGTGTAGTCCCCACCTGTATTAGTTGTATTAGTTTTCTGTTACTGCTGTAATAAGTTGCCAAACATTTATTATAAAACCACACAAATTTATTGTCTTACAGTTCTCTAGGTTATAAGTCTGAAATGGATCTCACTAAGCTAAAAACAATGGTTGGCAGGGCTGCATTCCTTTCTGGAGGTTGAAGAGAATCCACTGTTTCCTTGCATTTTCTAGCTTTTAGAGGCTGCTGTCTTTCCTTGGCTCCTAGCCCACTTCCACCTTTTTCTAGCTAGCTATGGAGGTTGAGTCCTTCTCATACTGCATCACTCTGAATTCCTCTGCTGCCTCCTCCTTCCACTTTTGAGAATTGGACCCACTTGAATAATCCAAGATAATTTCACAATTTTAAGGTAAACTGATTAGCAACTTTAATTTCCTTTTGGCATATAATGTAACATATTCACAGATTCCAGGGATTGGGATGTAGGCATCTTTGGGGGAACGTTACCCTGCCTACTACAGTAGTCATAGTTTTTCACTACCATACAGTTGGAATAAAAATAATGCCAGGTTCATTTAATAATGTATTTGATGAGGCAGTACAAATTAGTACTTCTATTAACTCAACCTTTGAGTATAGCACAGATTTTCTCAAAAACAACTAAATTGGACTGACATTTCAAGGGAAACATTAGACATTATTTTTTGCCATTGATAAAATCATAGCTTTCAAAGCAAAAATAAGAATTTTGGAAAATTGGTATACTGTCAGATGGATAGTTTCCCAATATTTTAAGATTTTCCTGATGAGACCTCTGGTGATACTAACAAATGCGATTTTTTTTTTGATACTGTATAATGAAATGTATTAAGATTTGAAAGATCAGCATACCTCAATGGATCAAATATTTTCCATATGGCCAATGCATTATGTAACAAAACCATGTGTTTGTAAAAATTCATTCAATGTTTAAGATAGACCAAGGGATTTTAAAGTAACAGTACAAAAAGCTAATATGATCTCAGAGTCTACATTGTAATTAAACCTTAAGAAACTATCACTTGTTAAATTTTATTGAAAAAGCTATTAAAATACTCCTTTATTTTCCATCTACATGTCTGTACGAGGTTAGATTTTGTTCACTTACTTCAACCAAAACAACATACCATAACAGAATGAACGCAGAAGCAGATCTGAGAATTTAGCTCTCTTCTATTAGGCCAGACACTAAAGAGTTTGCAAAAATATAAAACAGTGCTGCTCTTCCATTTCAACTTTTGCTTTGAAAACAAACAAACAAAAAATGTAATGCTATTTGTTACCATTTAATGGCTTTATTATTTTTAAATAATCAGTTTTAATTTATAATATGACACATATAAGCAGATATAATTACATATATAAAAACTCTTTGAGGTTATCATCGGTCATTTTTAACAGCATTAAAGGCTCCTGAAACCGAACTTTGGAGAACTGCTGAGTTAGATAAATGAGAAAGCCCCGGAAAGATCATGACCAGGCCAAGTGAATCAAAAGAATGAGCACAGGCAGTCTCAGTGATACCAGGGTACAGAGCAACACAAAAAGAGCCTAGAAGAGGGCTCCATTTGTAAACAGCCCACTTCAAACTTTTCCCAGTCAAATCTCTAAACAGCAGAGGACAGAGCTCACCTTTGCTTAATTGCATATAGGCATTTTTGAGGGCAGGTATGACTATATGTGAGAAAATGAAAGAATGATATATTTTTAAAGATTATAAAGGAATAAGTTATCATGTAATTATACACAAAACTTGCACTTTAAAAATGAAAAATAGTTGGTGAGCTGAAATCTAAAAAAGCAAGAAAATGGGTAAAGAATGTTATGACAATGGCACGCAAAATGCTATTCACTGGTATTAGTAAAAATTAAGACTTTATCAATATAATATTCCTCAGAAAGAGCTCCCATCACTCCTTAGTTTAAATCAGGTAAACTTCAGATTTAAACTGTTGCGGTAGCTGTGTTCCCCAAAGGGAAAACGGACAGTAAAATTCGGGAGACATGGTATGGCTGCTGACTGCTAGAAACAATCTCGCTGACACTTAATGGCCAGAGTCAGAGAAGAGCTCTTTTCAGTAAATCTTGCCAAAAAAAAAAATAACGAAAGTGACAGAGAAGAACTATCATATTAATCAACTAGAAAACAGATTAATTATGTGCTCTATGTAGAGCAAACAAGAAGCCTTTCCCTGGAAACAGAAATTCTTTTCCTGGAATCGTGATACAAAAGAAAGCTCTAAATTTAGATTCTTAAGAACCTAGTTTCTGGTTCAAGTCATGTTTCCTGAGTTATCTGGGCAAGTTAAATCATCTCTTTAGTCCTCATTTCCTCATGTAAGATAAAGGAAGTTAGTCTAAATCTCCTGCTTTAAAACTGAACTGGGATTCACAAAAACATACACATTTTACATCCAAATCCTGAAGCCACACATATCTGGGGGGGAAAAAAAGTGCAGGGTAAGTCACCAAATTGATGGGTCATGACCTGCCATTTGAAAACTAAATTGATCGATCTCTACAATTGCTTATTAAAAACATAAAAGGAGGAGTGGGGTACAGACCTATAAAACTATAATATCTTGATCTTTTTAACCACAGAAGTTGTCATGCAGGGTGTCAGGCGGGTCTCTGCTCCTGCTCCCCACATAAGAACGCAGGATATGGTGAGGCCAAAAAGGAACACCAACGGAGCCATAGATAGGGAAGTCATACCACTATATTCTCGCTGGCAGCTGGGTTAGAGACACAGGAAACAGGATCCACACCATCTGCAATCTGCTGTCCGCTTCTCCGCCAACCAACCAATCCCACTTGCTAAATGCAATCCGCCTACTAACTGCAATCCGTGCTTATTAGCTCAGCATCATCTTCTGCTAGCGTACCCGTACCCACGGCAGTTACATTAGTGGCCAATGGCTCACTGGTTACAGCTGACGGCCAACTAGCCACAGCTGATGGCCATCCAATCACAGTTGATGGCCATTTACTACCTGAATCAGCACCTTTCCACGTGAGGCCGAGAGCCGAGAAACTGCACTCCTGGCTCTGTACCCACAGAGGTATCTTTAGTAAGATGGTAAATGGAAATTCAAGTTTATGCTAATATTCAAACTATGGATACTAACATTACTCAGCTGTTTAAGATTGTTATATTTATTGGCTACCTGAATTTAGCAATTTAGACATCAGTTTGTGTTTAACCACGTAATATCAAAAAAAAAAATCAGTGGCTTAGCTACTGTTTGCATTTTTCAACTGTTACTTGGAAGAGATCTTTTGATTCCTTAACAGTTCTCTGGCTAACAAAACTGTATTATTAATATAAACTATAAGAAGTTGTTAGTCTGAGAACATGTGCCTCAAATGTATGGCTTGTCCTCTTCTTAGTGGAGGTGGGGACAGGCAGTAAAATTCAAGAGTTGAAATTTAAAAACACTTGTAAATTATAGCTTGTGACAACTGTTAGTTATTTTTACTAATAGCTAACATTATATCGAGTACTGGAGTGATATTGTGTCATGCAGGGTCTCAGCTCCCGCTCCTCGCACAAGAACTCAGGACATGGTGAGGCCAAAAAGGAACACCCTCGGAGCCATAGATAAGGGAGTCATACCACTGTATTCTGGATGCCAACTGGTAGAGACACAAAAGCAAACATCTGCCAATACCCCAACAAGGGGTCTTCCTGCACCCCCACCTCACTGGCAAATGGGGGAGACACAGGAAGTAGGATCCACATGATCCACAATCCACCTACTGCTTCTCTGCCAACCAAAAAAACCCCCTACCGTAGCCACAGCAGTTATATTAGTGGCTAATGACTAACCGGTAACAGCTGATGGCCACCCAGCCACAGTGGATGGCCATCTGATTATAGCTGATGGCCATCTAATAACCGAGCCAACACTTTTCCACGTGAGGCCAAGAGCCTGGAAACTGCTCTCTGGGACTCTGTCCCCACACATGGGATTCCTCTAACACATGACTTTTGCTCAAGGATTCCCGTGGACCCGGTTGAAGAAGCAGTCTGAGATTCTACCTACCCTCCTCTCCTTCCATCCTTCCACCTCTCCTTCAAATGGTCAGTCCTGCACTGAGGCCTGAAGGCTACCCTCCCACTCTTGCTCCCTCTCCTTATCCGTCACAGGCAGTTTCCCCAGAAAACCTCTTGCATATCTATCCCCCTCTTGGCATCTGCTTCTCTGGAAATTTGAGCCAATAAAATGCTTACAAGTCCAGCCACCATATTAAACTCGATGCATTGTTATTTCATTTAATCTTCACAAAAGCCCTATCAAGATATTGTTACTATTCCCATTTTACAAATAGGGAAAGAATAGAAAAGTAAGTTTCCCAGTGTCACACAACTAATGAAAGAGCTGGGATTTGAACTCAAGTCTGTTTGACTTCACAGCTGGAGCCAGCGGATCTGATTTTAAAGCAATTAGGCTTTATTAAACAGTAACAACGAAAACTAGATAGATCCCTAACAAAATTTTTCTAATGCCTCTACGTGCTTTCACACAGTATCACATTTAATCCTAACAAATCCATAAAGTTGATATTACCATTTTACAGATGAAGAAATTGGGGCTCAATTAAAATAACTTCTTCAAGATTATATATAAGTTCATGAGTTTGAGCTCATGCTCAGGTTGTCTCGGAATTCAGCTGCTTTACATTATATCCTTTGCTTAATTAATCAAAATGACAATTGTCTTTTCTTGTGTTTTCTTCTTTTTTTCAGTTTTAGATAATTTTCATGAGAACTTTATTCAGCAAAAAAATCCCCCAAATGATTAAAACAGCTATATATGTTTGTTCTGTGGTGGTGTGTATACATACATATTATGGATACTATACTAATCATTTAGACTATTTTTTGAGCCACCTGTCTCCTTGTCTACTCGTGTTTTAACCAAAGTTAACAGGGAAATAGCTGGAGCACTGTTTCAAAAACCTGTCTCCAATAACGTATCAGCAGTTGAGGCTGGAAGGCAATATTCTTTTTCAGGTTCTGAAGCTTTTTAATATAATTATGCTGATTTTTGCGTGTTTCCTGACTCAACTGCAGTCTGAGTCAACAACTCCAAAACTTCCCATAACCAGAGTCACCTGATGAGGTGAGCAGAAGTCTGCATAATCGTTTCTAATGACCAAAATCTGGTTGTTTCCCAGCCTCTAAAAGGACACAGCCTAGCAGTAGTCTACCTTGCGGCGAGCAGAGATGGGTGTTGAGCAGGTTCGAAGTAACTCAACAGTATTCAGACGCTGGAAAAGGGGTGGGTTGTTTGTTTGTTTTGTTTTTTTCTGTAGAAAAGGCATTACAAAAGGTCATGGAACAGAAAGGGATGATCCTGGGGAACCCAGGCACAGAAGGGGAGGCAGATCCAGGTCTGACCCTAGCATGGGGGTGTCCTGGAATAACTCCTGGGAGAGGAGAGCCCAAGGGCCTAGTCCACCTTGTGACTTCAACTGGGGGCACTGAGGCTTAGAGCGGAGCAGGTGGTTGCTTTGGGTCACTGTGGGGGCAGAGCCCCAGAAAGTAGTTTCCAGGCTCTCGGCCTCACATAGACAGGTGCTGGCTCAGGTAGTAAATGGCCATCAACTGTGATTGCATGGCCATCAGCTGTGGCTAGTTGGCCGTCAGCTGTAACCAGTGAGCCATTGGCCACTAATATAACTGCTGTGGCTACGCTAGAAGAGGAGGAAGAATGGGGCCTAGCAAGAAGATGGCGGCTGGGCTGGCAAGTGTGGATGGCGGTTTGCGGACAGTGTGAAATCAGCCTCCATTGAGAGTATAGTGCCGCCAGAGAGAATATAGTGGTATGACTCCCCTACCTATGGCTCCGTGGGTGTTCCTTTTTGGCCTCACCATATCCTGCGTTCTTGTATGGGGAGCGGGAGCAGAGACCCCGCAGGCCTCCCTGCATGACAAATGGTGCAGCGAGCAGGGTCTCCCACACAACAAATGGCGCAGCGAGCAGGGTCTCCCGCATGACAGTCACAGACATCAGGAAGGGGCAGGAGCCACAGTGGAGACAGAAAGGAGAGGTGAGAAGACCTCACAGCATGAGACTCAGGACTCAGGAGAACCCGGGTGCCATCACAGTGGGATCCCAGCACCCAGCACCCACCCCATTGGACGTCGTGCTTTTGGACAAGTCCTAAGGTGAGTCCAAGTCTGCTCAGGCCAGAGGCTCAGAAACAGGGCGCTAGGTTGCGCCTCAGAGTCCCCTCCCACCGCTGGACAGGCCTGAGCCCCGAGTCCACAATAATAATCCGTTCACTATGAAGGTGAGGGCTGATTCCCAGTCAGGAGGGGACCGGGCTGAGGGTGGGGGTCAGAGGGCAAGTGATGAGCTGCGGCTGGAGTGGGATTATGGGCCATTTTTCATGTTTCTTTTTGGCTTATTTGTCTATGCTTATATTTCTGTAACAAATAGGTATAATTTCCACAATGAAATGCCAACCCCACCTTTTAACCCATCCTAGTTGTATGAGTACATGCAATTCATAGTTTATTGTGAAAAGCCTAACATCTTTAATAGGACCACCCTGTTCTCCAGAGCTTGCCCTGAACTCAGCTTTTTTAACCTTTATTATTAGCCTTCACCCATCCTAAGTGAAGTAGTCAGTATTCTCTTTTCTGACAGCTTTGCACCTCCAGTGGGACATTCTTTCCTCTTGTCCCCCTGCCAAAATCCTCACCATCCTTTAAGGTCCAAACTCACCATTACCTTCTTACTGAAATTGCTCCTCCTGGAAGCAAAATTTCTGTGTTCCCATCATGTTTTGTGTTCAATGATCATATGTAAATTGTCCCTAATGTAATAACTATTTGTGTTTATAACTATCTTGCCTAGTAGACTGTAAGTGAAAAGGTTTGTCACCTTTGGCTAATTTATAAAGCATTTTTATATCCACCAATCTTCTTTTATCCTTACAAGATTAGAGGGAGAGAATCAATATTTTATTTAGTAGCAACTGTGTTATCAGTCAGTATTTTTGAGGCTTTATATGTATCATTCCACTTCACCCTCACAGCAGTCTCATGAAGACATTTTACATATGAAACCATAAGCTCACAAGGTTCATTGACACAACGGTCATAAGCTGGCAAAAAACATGGGTGACTTTTTAAAATTTTGGTCTCGTTCTTTCCATTACAAAAACATGATTGTGCACTTACCAATGTGGAAGACACCAATAAATACATGTAAAACTCCACTCATGGTTTTCTAGCACACTACAACTGCTGTAATCATCAGATAATACTTCAGAGTCAATTAAAGTCAGAGGATTTTAGAATTGGAAGGGACCTTATAGATCATCTAATCCAATCCCTGTATGTTATAGATGAGAAATACGATCTTCAGAGAAATAAATTTCCCTGTATATATACCTACTTAGTAGATGAGCCAGGATTAAAACCCTGTTGGCAGCAGTAGAGCAAAGTGGGTAAGATTATGGCCTTTGGAGTCAGCATTGGTTCAGATCACAGCTCTAATACTTAATGATTGTGTGGAACCTATGATGATTTACAAATCTTATCTATGCTTCAGTTTTTACATCTGTAAAAGGAGGATAATGATACCCTAGAGTGCTGTGAGGATTAAATGTAACACTGTATAGCAAAAAGCAAGCAACAATCATATTGGGTATTTTTTTTATAGCCTGTCTCACTGTCCAAGCTTCTTTACAGGATGCAACATTGCCTTTTATGGATGACGGTGGAGTGGACATTATATTTCGAGGTCAAAGTGAGTAACAATAAATAAGTATGCATTTATTTATATGGAAATCCCTTTTTAAAAACACATGTACAAATACTTTTCTGTAGATAAAAACATTTTGAACAGGAATTGTTTATTCCATAGGTGTTTATTGAGCCCCTACTTACTACATGTTAGGCATAGTGCTAGATGCTGCAGATGAGAAAATGAACAAAGCTGATATAATCTCAACCTTCATAAACATTGAAATTTGGTTGCAAACTAAATATTGCTGAGATCTACCTATGGGATATGCTAAGCAAATCTTTCATATAGTTATAGCAATACAATGTAATAAAGTGCACATTAGAATTTGAGACTAGTTGTATTTGTGTGTTGTGTATATATACATACTTGTGTATTTTTGTAAAACAAGATATTCTTTAGAATTATGTTCTGTCATTTCTAGTATTGGTCATTTGAACTAGATTTAGTGAATTTTCTGACAATTAGGCTATTTCTATTTCTCTTCATTAAATAGAATATTGGAATGGGTAGGTTTAATTAAGCATACTCCCTTAAAATGTGTGATAATCACCATCTGTCTGAGGGTTTTTATGAGTAGAAAAGAACAGTTTTGCTAATAACGAGTAAATAATAATTCCTTACAGGGCATTACAAAGATTAATTTTATGAATTTGTGCTCACTCACTCATTTTCTTTCCACACACACACACACACACACACACGTACACATATGTGTAAAGTTGCCTAAGGAGATAGCTGATACTCTGGACTTAGAGTCACTACTATACTGATGGTCTCCAGGTTGCTTGCATTTGTTTGAATTAGGATGATAAAACAGGTCAAGGATCAACACACAAGAATTTGTATTATTCATGTCAAAATTACCTTGTGTTAAATTCCTAACACATTCCTTAATCCTTAACACAAGGAATTAATTCTTTAATACAAGAATGTGACATGCTAGCTATATAATTTTCCCTGAGAGTGAAAATTATTCTGTTATGATTATTATGAGAGGAAGTATAGAGAACAGTAAAAAAAAAAAAAAAAAAAAGCCAAAGTATGGAGTCAGGTAGACTGGGTTCAAATTTCAATTGCCATTTAATTGTATAATTTGTAGGAATGTCTTTGAGTCTCAGTCACATCATTGAGTCTCAATATAAAATGTTTGCAAAATAAGGATAATAAGATTTTTCTTGTAGAACTGTAGTAAGTTTAAATATAATAATGAACGTAAAGTGCCTGGCAGACAACAGCAATTTGTGATTAGTATCAGTGGTTGGCTTTATTAATTTGAAAGGGAATATTACAAGTAAAGAGTAATGATTTTTAAAAAAGAAATCGCTGTCTAAAAACTAGTTGCTCAATAGAAATACATAACCTCCCTTAAATTATTACAATCTTTTCAACTGGAGAAATAAAGGAAAAACACAGGATTCAAAGAAAATGGCAAAACTGGCACTAAATGAAATTATAAAAGTTTGTTGAATTAATCAACAAGGAGATGAGAAGATCAATGGGCTGTCCTAAACATGGTGCATTGCTCTCAAAATGCAGCAAGGCACTTGCTGATGCAGTAGGGGCCTTGAATCAAACATGTTGCGTTTTCCTTTATCATAGAGTTATCTCTAGAACTCTTTTTGGAACTGGCTGTTTCGGAAAGAAAATCAGCTGCCTTTTCTGGAAAAAATGGTAATTATTAGGTGGTGAGTGAAAACAACTTACCTGAAGAAACTGCATTACTCAGAGAAGTAGCCAAGGTTCAATACGTTACGTTTTTTTAAATCTTCGGCTGAAGGAACACTTTGCCTCACATTATCCCCTCTTGGAAGCAGTTTCTTTTTAAAACTATTCTGGCTACCTCAGACCTCCATCCAAAATTCTCCTGAGTCCTTCATTATCAAGGAAGCCTGGAGCAAGTGCACAAGCACCGCTTTCTGAAGGCACACCTACTGCGTGATCACTGTGGTTTTCAAAAGGTAAAACGTGGATCTAAAGACTACGCTTGAAATTTTAAGCTTGTTCTCTTATCTCATTAGCTCTTAGCAGCCAGGAAAACAAAGACCATTGTCACCCAATTCAAACTGCAGCGGGAACGTTGATGTAATTCTAAATCAGGAATGACTTCCTCATCCCACTTCCACAATGTTTGTCCAAGGGGTTCACTTCAGCCAACTGTCTGCTTCCCAGGCACTGTCACCCAGGGCAATGGAAACAGCACTCGGGAAAAGGATGTGAAAGCAGTTCACGAAAATCGAGGGTGACCAAACCCTGCCAATGGGTGCGTAAGGACACTCTTTAATTATTGGTAGAGAGACTCGAAACTAAACCAAGTCGCGGTACGCGGCGTCTTCGGCCTTGCCCAGGGACACTGGGGGACCCGAGGTCAACTTCCAAGTTGGTGGTAGTACTGCGAATGGAGACGGTAAGCCGGGATCCCAGGGCCTTGTCTAGCAGTACAGAGGGTCTAGCGCCACAGGGATGCACGGGGACTCCTTCAGGTTCAGCCCTGTCCTGCTCACTTCTTGGTTTGGCCAAGATGCTGCAGGAGCCTCAGCCATTGAGGACTATAAGGCCCAGGAAGCAACTCAGAAAAATCACTTACCAGTTTCCCACCTCCACCTCCGGCGCTGATCTAACAGGAGCCTGGCCCGCCGGCTACAATCCAGCCAGGAACTCTGTTAGTCCACCCTGACGACCGCTCCAGAGCGTCACTGACAACCACCCGGAAATGACACAATAGCTTCCGGGGCGCCAAGCGCGCGGCGGGAACTTATTTCCCAGAGCCCAGATTAGTGAAGCAGCGAGTGCTGCAGCGGCAGTCGTCTTCCCTGCCACCACCGCCAGCTGAAAGAAGCAGCCCAGACACTCCGACCAGGAAGGTAAAGAGCCTCAGTTCGGAAGACTCAGTGTACCCTGACTCTGGGGATGTTTCCTCCGTGCCCCCGAAGTTTCTGCCGCTCCCGGCTGTGACGCTGGGAAGGGGTTGGGGTGAGCGGCAGAGGCGGCGCTTGCGTCTCGCGCTTTCTTCGGCGGCTGTTCCTCCTCTCCTGACTCTGAGTTGTGCGGTCCTTAGTGGGCTGCAACCGCAGAGCTTGCTTTTTCTTGCCACGGTGGAGTGCAGGACTGAGCCGCTTCCCCCGCCTCTTGTTTGGGCAGCTCCGCAGCTGGGTCCTCTGCCAGCCAAGCGCTAGGCCACCCGCCGCTCTCGTTTCCATAGAACCGACTGGGACGCTTCTCTCTGAGTCCCAGATTCTTGGCTGCTCTCCATAACTTTGCGTCACTGCAGGTGGCTGGGATCCCCAGGCCCACCTTCTTGTGACGAGGAAAATGGTGTCATTCTTTTCTTCCTACCAGAATTTTTGAACATATCAAATGGTAATGATCATATCTCTGCAGCTACTGTAGGCCTTTAAACGTAACACACACACACACACACACACACACACACACACACACACACACACACGCTTCCCGGGGGGGAGGAGGTGGTCAGTATTCCTGAGGAATATGATATTTTAGCTGCTTGAAGGCTGGGAACAAGACTTAGTGGTTATTCTGAGATTCGTTCCACTCCCAAAACCTCTTTAAATATTGACCAAAAAAATTGACATGCCATATCAGAATTTAACCCAGAAATTAGATGGAGCTTGATTTTTTTATGTTGGAAGTGCCAAGCTTTCTTTTTTTTTTTTAATTTTTTTTTAACAAATGACTGTTTTATACCAACAAAAGAAAAGAAGAAAAATTGTTGCCGTTGAGATATTAGGAATGAAAATTGTGTGGCAGACGTTGTGCCTTGTGGACTTTCTTGTTTGTTATTAATGTTACGCCTCAATTCCCAGAATATCTTTTGATGTGCAAAATGTTCCCATTTTAGGAATGTTTGACTAACCTGTATTTCAGGTGTTCAGTACATAAATTGATAGTTGGGGGTAGATTTTTATAAGTGAGTTATTTGATTATCTCTGAGTTAGAGTCTTCTTAATGAACTAGGATGTTCAGATACTTAATGTACAAATTTTTATTGTAAAGACAGTCTTCAATAATGCAAATTAGATGTCTTCTAAGTCCAGATTTTCTTTTGCCTTATCAACGTAAGTTCAATTTTATGATTGTTTCCCTAAAGCAAAAAGCATAAATCTTGTGAAAGTCTTGAAAAGGTGGCCAGATGTTACTTTTTATGATCAAAATTCAAAACTCTTCAGACTTCATAATAGGTATCCATAATTTCCACTAATGTCTAAAAATGTTATATTTTAAGAAACCATTAGTATGGCTTTATTAATTAAACAGTGTTTTCTGGATTATTCCAAGAGAGTCTTTTCACTGTTTAAACAAAACATTTTTAAAATCAAAACAATTCCATATAGGCTCTGAATAATAAAACCTAGCAATAGAACCCTCTTTCTCAAAAATATAACTAAAATGAAATATTATCTGTTACTCTTGTAATTGACTCCTTAAAATACGCTAATGGGAAATATATGCTGTAAAATGTGTTATGCACTCTTTGTTACTCTCTAAAGATATCTTACTGCTTAAAAGTTTAACATCCCTATAACTTTTAAGTTCACGTAGTTTTTACTTTATATCAAAATTATTTGAAATAAAAAGTGTTGTTTTTGATGAAGAAAAGCCCGTATGAATTAGTCTAGTGATTAATACCAAATCCATTTTGAGAGGAAAATAATGGAAACATTCTTTTTCATAAAAAAAAAGATACTCTTTAGATTGTTCCTAGAACTGCTTTGAAATTTTAGACATTAGTGTTATTTATCTGAAAATAATTTAAGATTGTTTAAATATTTTCAGTGATACTGCTGATCTAACTATCTCCCCACCCTCATAGCAGATTCCTTTTCATACATGTAATTTTTTCTTGCACTACTGAAAATATATTGCTTTGTAAAATTATTTTGTGGTTGAAAGTATTAGACTAAATTCTGAAACTTAAGCCAAAGTGGTATTGGAGAAAAGGCATACAATTTTTTCAGAAACAGATCTTTGAATCTAGGTTTCACTATTTACTAGCTGTGTCTCTTTGAGCTAGTTTCTTAATCTGTCAGATTCTCTAGTATCCTCATCTGTGTACGAAGGGTAAACAGCACATTGTTGAGAAGTAAATGAACTGAAATATATGAAGTGTATAAACGATAGTAGGTACTCAATTAAAATGAAATCCAGCTTGTTCAACCTTAGACATTATGCTCCTACTAGGGATTACAGTGTTCCTAAAATACTAAAGCAGGTTTGACTTCTCACCCCCCGTGGCTAACCAATACCTACTGTCCTTTCTTTTTTCTCCCTGAATATCATACCTCTTGACCATATTCCTTAAGGGCCACTTTATCCCTAAAACTAGCATCTTCAGTTCAGCCTATTCCTTGTGCAGTACTGGAGAGATTGGACATCTCTATAAATACTCTTAACCTCTCATTTCTTCCTCACCACGGTCACTTTACTCCTTCACTTCTTCCCTCTACTTCCAAATTTACTATCTGAGAGTCTGCTTCTTTCCCAAATAATACCATGGAAGAAATAACATCCCTTAAGTCTTGTCATTGGAGATCTCAGTCGAGTAATTAATTTATATATGTACACAAACACACACCATTATCTTACAAGTATGAGACAGGAAACAGATTCTACCTCTTAAAAAAAAAAAAAAAAATCCGAAGGCCTAATTTGGCTCTTAGGCCAAGAGGGTACAAAATTCCTAAACTCCCCTTGATGTTATAATATACGGAGCTAAACTATTTGACTCACACAGTTTGAGTACTGTGATTTGTGTCTACCTTTTGCAATATTGGTTAAAACAGGGATCTGACACTTTAACTCACCCTTTTTAGTTTTAGCGTTTAGATACTTTTCCAGTTCTTTAGATAACACAAATCATGAAAATCTTTCAAACTTGAATTTAAAGCAACAATATTATTGTATTCAAGTCTTGGTATATAATTTCTAGAAGAGGGAAATTTCACAGTGATTTTTCTACCACAGACTCCGTTAAGCCTCTCTTTGTTGCAGCATTTTCCTTTTTTTAAGGAGGGTGCAGCTCACAGTGGTGGCCCAACCAGCAATCTTGGTGTTATCAGCACTATGCTCTAACCAACTGAGCTGACCGGCCACCCCAGCATTTTCCTTTTTAATTCAACTGTTACACCCTGCTCTTTCATCCTCCCTCCTGAACCATACCTTTGTATTCATATCTGTATTCCTGCCTCTGTTTTTGCTGAGTTCTCTTTTCAACATATTCTGGCTAAATGTCATATTCCTTAAGTGTGTTCTAGCTATGTACCATATTATAAAGAATTTATAGGACCTAAAAAGCTACTGTGTAATGTTCTTAATTATGATGAGTGCTTAGGTTTATTTGCATTTCTGTCACCAACTGCAAAGGAATTTCAGGCATCAGGGATTGGCCCATGTGGGAGATATTTTGGGAAAGTCCACACCACAAAGACAGTTGCTTGCTCTGCATAAATGCCAGCTCTGTTCACAATCATTATCTCCTTAGTTGTGTGTATTATATGGTTGAAGGTAAGTAACTAGATTTTTTTTATTACAAAAATTTAAAAATTACTACAGAAATATTTTCTTGTAACTAAGACTCTAATATAATTTTAAATTTCTGACAGTAAAGATAAACACTTAACTGTTAAATAAATGATAAACACTTAACTGTTAAATAAATGATCTTATATTTTTCCCCTTTAGGATAGTATCTTGTGTTTCAATGCTTGAGGGATCACCACCTCCTATAAGTTCTAGAAAAATCTATAATTTCCCTAAAAATACCACTGGTACCATTACATTGCAGTATATTTATTTCTCGTCTTGGAAAACTTCTAACAGAAGTTAGCTTTTGATTCTCCAAACCGCAGAACATATCACCCACACAAAACTTGACCCTATTTTTGAGGACTGAATTGTCTGGGTCATTGATAGGTATTTTACCAGTTTGGTATAGTGCTCTCTTTGGGTTCATTGGCATATCAGGCTATTGTTTGTCTTCTTAATCCTTCAGGGTCTTAGGAAGAACCATTAATCCACTAATTCTATGAATATGAATAAATCTATCCATGTATTTACATACGTCTATGTCTAGTTCTATGTATATAGATAGCAATTTTCCCATGGAACTATATGAATTAGATCTACGATCTAGACTATTAGTTATATGATGTGGTATTAAAAATCATTCCTAAGTGTATCATAAATGCTGTTGCTTCAAGTACGTAGGTAATTTTATTATAGGAAGCTATTAGATTAGTTTAATGGAATTAGTTCTTTAAAAATCTTTGCTACTTATGTGCCATCACTGGGATTCAAAATTTTGTAGTTGAGCAAATAGCCCAGTTTTTCTGATAAACTTGTAAGTAAATATTGTGTATTCTGATTTGTTTCTTAATATTCATATTTGCATAATGTTGGAATCAGGACGTCCTGTTTTTTCACTAGTATTTCTTCCCTTCTTTTAATTTCAGTTTCATATTTGTTTTTCAAATGAAAGCAATTGCTTTAAAAAGCCTGTGCTAACTTCTATTAAGCACAGTTGGTCCTGTTTTTACTTTATTGTGGACTCTTATTTGACAGAAAATGCTGTTAAATATGCAAAGTGGGTATATTGGTTCCATTATAAAGACAATATGATTTATACTGACTCTAGCAAGTCCAAATCACTTAATTTGTGCATCAAACCAAAATATGTTAAAATGTCACCTTGTTAATGATAAACAGTTAAATTGTGAAATAGCTATTTTTAATTTGATCTAAAAGAATATAATATGATAGATTTTTTTATACAGTTCTATATAACATTTAATGATCAGGAAACGGATATAATGTAAAGAACAACCTTTAAACTTTTTGAGTGGTGGCGTTACAGTGATTTTTCTCATTGCTTTCTGCATATTTTGATTATTTTAACATTAAATTCTCTATATCAGTAATTTGAGTAGCCAGACAAGCAAAATTTTAGGTTTTTAAAGCTACTCAAACTTCCTTTCTTTGGCAACATTTCTTGAAATAGCCTACTAAATAGCTTTTGAAACTCTTAAATACATAAATAAAATGCAAGCAGTAAATAAAATATATACAGTTAAAACACTTCAATTCCTCTGATAAAAGTGACTTTTAAGAATTATAAAAACAATTAGATTGTCTTTCCATTAGAATACAAAGATGATATTCACAGATATGCAGAATTTCACTTGTCTAGTATTTCTGAAAGGACCTATCGTTTTCTAAAGGAAATTTGCTTAAATGATTTATTTAAATAATTTCCTAGAATTATTGAAAGCAGCATTTCTCTGTAGTTGTGGTCATATGCCTTATAGTCCACATGTGGCTTTATTGTATGTGTGTTAATATGTGTTCTGCATTAGGCTAAATCATTATTTCTATAAACAGCATATATTACCAGTCTATGTTAATGGGTATTATCATTCAACAGTTGTGGTAAATGGTTAAAAACAACAAAGGATTATTAATACAATAAAGAGTTCCTTGTACAAGAAGCTACTTACATTGTATTTTCTGATGGTAGTGTTTTACATGTGTAACTATTTCATAAGACACCAAGCCCTATTGTGTACACTTTACAATTTTGTACTGACCAGATCCTCAAAACTTTTTAAAACTTTTGTTTCATTAAAAAGCCTTATCCTTAAAGACGCTTTATGTCCTGTATCTTGAATTTTAGGATAGTAGAGGGTTAATACATTACATCTCTTTTCCTCTTTTGGAACCAGTACAGATATATGAAAGTCAGATTTACTGATGTGAAAATACCATCGTTTTTACTGTATAAAAATATTTTATTTATGGCTTTAATGTGCAATTCCAGCATGCTTCTTAGTACATAACCACTGAATTGATTTACCCACCCAGGCAGTCAGTGTAGGCTACTACTGGCAGCTCCTTAGGACATATAAGAAAGTATTAATATGAACATCTTTGCAAATATTTAGATACGCTGAGTAAAGCATATCCAGTTAATTTTCTCAAGTAGCTTCTCCTCCCAAAGCCAGAGAGTGACGAAGGGTAGAGACGAACCGGAAGTGCAATTACCCTAACTGAAGTTTTCCTCTTACAAACTTTAAGCAAGGGAAATGAAGGTTCACTTTTGACCCTTAGCAATGCTCTTTGTTTGTAATTAGACATTCTTTCAAGTTTCACCATAAAAGGAATCTCAACCTTTAAATAGATACAGGTACAGATGTGGTTCATATATATCGTGTTTCCCCAAAATAAGACCTACCTGGACAGTCAGCTCTAATGCGTCTTTTGGAGCAAAAATTAATATAAGAGCCGGTATATTATATTATATTATATTATATTATATTATATTATATTATATTATATTATATTATATTATATTATATTATATTATACCTGGTCTTATTTTACCTATAAGACTAGGTCTTATAGTAATATAGGACCAGGTCTTATATTAATTTTTACTTGAAAAGATGCATTAGAGCTGACTGGCTAGGTCATATTTTCGGGGAAACATGGTATTATAAATTGTGTGTGTGTGTGCGTTTAGTCTTTGAAAATAGACTTGGTATTATAAATTGTGTGTGTGTATTTAGTCTTTGAAATTTTTTTACTTCACCAATTGTCTGTGACTATTCCTAGGCTCAAACAGTTATAATTTTTGAGGTTTACTTTTGTCTTGAAAGAAGCCAAATGCTATTGCTCTACTTATGACATTGATTAAATACTAATCCAGAGTTGTGGTGATGAAATTGTTAGAGAAATAGAAAATTTCCCTGATTTCTCTAGTTTGTGATTTCTTCATTTTTAATGATGAACTACATTTTCTCTGAGATACTATCTAGTTCGAAAATCCAAGCCTCACGTAAACAAATAAAAATATTGTATTCTAATTGGAAATGCTGAGTTTTCCCTTTCTTGCTTTAAAAATTTGCCACTTCAAATACAACTTGCTTTATGAACTACATTTAAATATGGATTAAGGTACTATCAAAATTTTGAAAACCATGTGATTTTTTTCAGTCTAATTTGTAGGTAATGAAATTAACATATATAACGGAGTTAAGAAATGTAGATTGTGAATAGGATTCAGATTCATTATATGTACCTACTATACTAAATTATAATATTAGGTGTAAATGCTGTTGGACCACGAGTTTTATCAATTTTTCCAGTACTTATACATACTCTTCAATATCTGTCCATAAACTTTAAAAATTAGTATAAAATCTGATTAAGTTTTATTGTCCACAAATGTCCTAATTTCACAAAATTGTAGCAAAAACAATACTTTTTAAATGAAGCTAATATGCTAATATTTAAGTATCTGTCCTTTGCCGAAGAATTACATTCATTCATAAGTGTATATTAGTGTATAGTAACGTAGTAATGCAAACTTAATGTTCAAACCAGAAAAAAATCTCATTTAAGGTCACATTTTGAGAAGATTATCTTTTAAAACTAACTTTATTGCCCATAAACAATTTTAATCTTGGTATTTATAATTAAGCTGTGTGTGTTTGATTCATTATATGTTTAGTGGCTTTAGTTTTTATTTTTAGCACTGATAAGTAAAAAATAATAATGTCAACCCTGTGAATAATCTCTGTAACATGTTATCTCCTTTATGTGTGTATATGTTAGATGGAAGATGGTGCTCCAAAGCATATCATCCAGATGACAGGATTTAAGATGGAAGAGAAGGAAGCTCTAGGCAAATTGCTTTTAAAACTAGATTGTACTTTTGTTAAGAGTGAGGTGAGTATAGAAACTTATCAAAATTTTGAAGATACAGAAAAATAACTAGAATTATAATACTGGCCTAAAAATGATAAAATGCCGCCTTGATATTATAAGAATCAAAAGAATGTGTTATAAAGGATATCTTACCCTAGTAACATTTTTTCATATGAATTTTTCCTTCCAGAAATACAAAAATTGTACACATCTTATCGCTGACCGCCTATGTAAGAGTGAAAAATTTTTAGCAGCTTGTGCAGCAGGTAAGTTAACTGTCATCCCTCCACCTTTGAAAAAGAAAGTCGTGTTAAAGAAAAGGTACCTTAGTATATGTGCAAAGATAGTATGTTTATTATATCAAACATAAATGTGTTTTTTCTGACATTTTTCTCAAAATACCTATATTTGATATAGTTTTTGCTTTATTTTTACAGAGTAAAACTTTATAACACATGAGAAATGTATTAAATAGGCAGAAATACTTCATCAAATATTTTCGTGTAAGTGCTTTATGTAAGAAACAATATTTTAATGAAAAGATTCTGTTGAAGCCTTAGCTGTTGTCAGTCAAGTTTCTTTTCTTTATCATTAGAAATAGTTAACATTTTTATTCTCCTGCTGCTGCCTCCCCTCCCATATATGTTATGAAGCAATGGTCATTCTATTGTATTTTTCTAAAGTTATAAATTCCATAAACCCAAATTAGGACTTAGTCTCTTCCTTGCTCCCTTTGTCACCATTGATGTTCCTTTCTGTTCTCTCTACTGTGATTGATCTGGTATATCATTAGTCTACTGATTGAAAAAAAAAATTGTATTCAACTGAGGTGAATTTACCATTGTTTTTGGAGTAACTTACCAGAAAAATACTTGGATTTATTGTTACCGCCACAAATGAAAACATACATCATCCCTAATGTTTAAAAAGATTCTTGATGCCCAGATAAAGAAACTACAGAATGTTTTTAAATACCCTGAAAAATTCTCTGATTCAATAAATTTGTTTTACAAAGTATAACAATGCTGTGAACATTAATTGGGAAAGTTTTTACCATAAGAGTAAGAATATAAATCTAACTCCAGATAGTGACTAATAATAGTAATCATAATTTAAATAATACCACATTTTATTAAACCTATATCTGTATTTTATTTACTTAAAATTAGAATTGTAATTATGAGCCAGATTACATACCGTGTTTCCCCGGAAATAAGACCTACCCCAAAAATAAGCCCCAGTTAAGATTGTCAGCCAGATGGACACGTTTAGTATGTTATGATGATGTTCCAGAAGAAGATGACATGACTGTATTTGAATAAATATGGATTGTTGTACTTGAAAAAATAAGACATCCCCTGAAAATATATCCTAATGCGTCTTTTAGAGCAAAAATTATTATGAGATCCAGTCTTATTTTCGGGGAAATACAGTATAAGACCCAGTCTTATTTTGGAGGAAACATGGTACGATGTTCAGTGATGTAGGCCTCTCATTACCAAAAACTTTAGGAAAACACAACATAGATCAAAGATAATGTTGGTGATGTAGTTTAAGAGTCTCATGTTGAAAAGTAAATGTTTTTTAACTACATTGGATATACAGTATTAGTTTCATGTGTACAACCTAGTGATTAGTCATTTATATAACTTATGAAGTGATCACCACAATAATTCTAGTACCCAGCAGGCACCATACATAGTTATTACAATATTATTGACTGTATTCCCTATGCTGTACTTTATATCCCTGTGACTGTTTTCATAAGTGCCAATTTGTATTTTTCAATTCCTTTCATCTTTTTCACCCATCACTCCAACCTTCCCCCACCCGTCTGGCGACCATCAGTTCTCTGTATGAGTTTGTTTCTGTTTTGCTTGTTTATTGTTTAGATTCCACATGTAAGTGAAATTATGTATTTGTCTTTCTCTGTTTTATTTCAGTTAGCATAATACCCTTTAGGTCCATACATGGTGTTACAAATTGCAAGATTGATTCATTTTGTGGCTGCCTAATATTGTATATATTTACCACGTCATCTTTACCCATTTATCTGTCGATGGACCCTTATGGTCCTTGCATGTCTTTGAAAAGACATACGCATCCCTAAAAATTCACTGCATATAATGTTGCAGTGAGTTTAGGGATGTGTATGTCTTTTCAAATTGGATTTCAATTGGATTTCTTTGGGTAAATACCCAGACTTGGAATTGCTGGGTCATACGGTAGTTCCATTTTTAATTTTTCCAGACTTGGAATTGCTGGATCATATGGTAGTTCCATTTTTAATTTTTTGAGGAACCTCTTAAACCTTTTCCATAGTGGCTGCACCAATGTACAGTCCCACCAGCAGTGCAGGAAGGTTGCCTTTTCGCCACATCCTGTCTATCACTTGTTGTTTGTTTTATTGATGGTAGCCATTCTGACAGGTATGAGGTGATATCTCATTGTGATTTTCATTTGCATTTCTCTGATGATTAGTGACATTGAGCATCTTTTCATATGTCTTTTGGCCATTTGTATGTCCTCTGGAGAAATGTCTATTCAGGTCCTCTGTCCATTTTTTAATTGGATTGTTTGTCTTTTTGGTGTTAAGTTGTATCAGTTTTTTATGTATTTTGGATATTAACCCCTCATTAGATGTATCATTGGCAAATCTCTTCTCCCATTCAATAGGTTTCCTTTTCGTTTGGTTGATGGTTTCCTTTGCACTGCTAAAACTTTTTAGTTTGAAGGAGACCCATTTGTTTATTTTTGCTTTTGTTGTCTTTGCCTTAGGAGACATATCCAAAAAACATTTTGGTAAGACCACTTCAGAGAGTATATTGCCCGTATTTTCTTCTAGTAGTTTTATGGTTTCAGGTCTTACATTTAAGTCTTTAATCCATTTTGAGGTTTTTTTGTGTGTGTTTTTTAAGTATATATATGGTATAAGAAAGTGGCCCAATTTACCTTGTTTAATGTATCTGTCCAGTTTTCTCAACACCATTTATTGAAGAGACTCTTTTTACCCCAATGTATATTCTTGCCTCCTTTGTCATAGATTAGTTGACCATTTAGGTGTGGCTTTCTTTCTGGGCTATCTGTTCTGTTCCATTGACCTATGTGTCTGTTTTTGTGCCAGTACCCTTTGTTTTGATTACTGTAGCCTTGTAACATGATACCTCCTATTTTGTTCTTGAGATTCGTGATCTTTTGTAGTTCCATACACATTTCATAATTATTTGTTCTAGTTCTGTGAAAAATGCCATTGGTATTTTGATAGGGATTGCATTGAATCTATGGATTGCTTTGAGTAGTATGAGCATTTTATTGATGTTTCTTCTTCCTATCCTTGAGCACAATATATACTTCTGTTTATTTGTGTCTTTTTCAATTTTGCCAAAGGTTAAATTTTATTTGATATCTGCTCTTTATTGTTTACTGCTTATCAGAAGCAAAGTCCTTTTCTGACTGACTATTTATTTGCTTTTTAGGAAAGTGGATACTAACTAAAGACTATATAATTCATAGTGCCAAAAGTGGCAGATGGCTTGATGAAACAACTTATGAATGGGGATATAAAATTGAAAAAGATTCCCATTATTCACCTCAGATGCAATCTGCACCTAAAAGATGGCGTGAGGAACTGAAACGCACTGGTGCTCCAGGAGCCTTCCACAGATGGAAAGTTGTCCTCCTTGTGAGAGCCAGTAAACGAAGTGGTTCTCTTGTGAGGTAAAGCAATGAGAAAACAATTTTGGTTTTCTTGAATACCTTTTTGTATTTCTTTGCAATTATTAATTTAGTTCAAATGACCCATGTTGGTTTACTGTTTAACTCCTAGTTAAGCCATTCTACACATTTAAGTGTATGTGTCTAATGAAACAAAATGTTTTATAGTATTGCTTTAAATTATTCTTGCAGTCTTTATTTTACTTTCCATGTTATTTCTTTTGGCCAAGTCAAGCAAAAAAATTTTTTTTAGTTTTAAAGCACTTTTAGATTTTTGTAAGTGAAATATTACATTACCACAAAGGCGCTTTTCTGTGTTTATATAGTGTAATCTTCATGGTTCATCTTGTTTCCATCATAATTTTATTTCTTTTTATTGTTTATATTATATTTTCAAAAGGCTTCTTATCAGATAAACTATCCTAAGATTGCCATGAGTTTTTTGGGGGGTGGAGTATAAGGGCCTTTTGTCACCTGTATTGAAATATAGTTTGTAGATTGTAAAATGCACACATTTGAAGTGTACATTTTGATGAGTTTGGACAAATTTCTGCACCCTTGCTATCCCTACTACAATCAAGATCTGTAACATTTACATTGTCCTACAGCATTTCCTTGTGTCCTTGCACATTTAATTCTATACTACCAATACCAGACAACCATTGATTTTCTTTGTCAGTGTAAATTAGAATTGTTGTTTTTCTTTAGAGGTTTATACAAATGGGATCATACTATATACACTCCTTTGATTTTGAGATTAATCCACCTTGTTATATCAGCAGTTTATTCCTTTTTTGTTGCTGATTAGTATTCCACTGTATAGCTATATCACAATGTTTATTTACCCATTGGTGAGCATTTAAACATATTTTTTCTAATATAAATCTGCTGTGAACATTTGAATCCAAGTCTTCACGTAGACAAATTTTCATTTCTCTTGGATAAATATCTAAAAATGAAATTGCTGACTCAGATGGCAGTTGTGTGCCAAATGGCAGTTTGTCATTTTTTTAAGAAAATGCCACAGTTTTCCAAAGTAGTTGTACCATTTTACATACCCAGTAGCAACGTATGAGCGAGTTCCAGGTGCTCTGTAGTATTTTTAAAAATCAGTTGACCATATTTGTGTGGTCTGTTTCAGGACTTTTAATTCTGCTCTATTGATATCTATGTCTACCTATACCAATAACACACCATTATAATTACTGTAGCTTTATAGTGAGTCTTGAAATCAGGTAGTATGAATCCTCCAGTTTTGTCTTTTTTTTTTTAATTAATTTGGTGATTCTGGATCCTTTATATTTCCATTTATATTTTAGAATCAGGTCAATTTTCTACAAAAACGCAAACTGGGATTGTGTTGAAACTGTAGGTCTAGATGGAAAAGAATTGAGATCTTAATATTGAATCATCCTGTTATATCAACAGAGTCTGTATCCTTCCAAGTCTACTTTAATTTCTGTCACCAGTGTTTTATAGTTTTCATTGTATAAGTCTTGCACATATTTTGTTTAATCCTAAATACTTCTTGTTTTGAGATGCTATTATAAATGGATTGCTCTGAAAGTTGTATCTGCATCTGTTGAGAGAATTGGCTTTTCTCCTTTATTCTGTTAATATGGTAAATTATTCTGATTGATTCTTATATGTTAAAGCAAATTTGATGAAGCATTCCACTTCCTCATAGTGTATTATCCATTTTTAATAATTGCTGATTCTATTTGCAAATATTTTATTAAGAATTTTTGTGACCTCAACCTGATAAATGACATCTATGACAAAATCTAAACTTAATATCATAGTTTTTTCCCCCCTTCATAATTGGGACTATAACAAGGATGCTTACTCTGACCATTTCTATTCAGCATTTTTCTACAGGTACTATTAGCTAATGCAGTAAGGCAAAGAAAATAGGCATAGAGTTGGAAAGAAAAAAAAAAATTGTTTTTATATCCAAAAGCCATGATTATATATTAAATAATTTACAAGAAGATGCTATAGAATTAGTGAATTTAACAAGATCAAAGGATAACAAGTCACTATATAAAAATTATGTTGTTATATACTAGTGATGAAAAATTGGAAATTAAAATTTAAAAAGCAATATAACCTTTGGTGTTTAGTAGTTTGATTATGTGTCTAGGTGTGTGTGTGTATTTTGTTTTCTATTTATAGTTTGTTATGTATATTTATGCTATATGCTTTGGGTTCTCTGACAATCTTGGACATGTGGGTTTTTTTTGGTCTTATATTAATTATGGAAAATTCTCGGTCATTATCTTTTATTTTTTGTTTTTTATTTAAGATTAATTAGATTAGTTCCAAGTGTACAGTATAGTGATTTGACGTTTTTATGCCTTACAATGTGATCACCCCACTAATTCTAGTGATCATCTGTCATCTTGCAAAATTATCACAATATTATTGACTGTATTCCCCTTGTCACCCATTCCCCAACCCCCTCCCTTTCTGTAACCATCCCTTTGGTCTCTTCCTGTAAGTCTGTTTGTTTATTTTAGATTCCACATATATGTGAAACTCCATGGTATTTGTTTATCTCTGCCTGACTTATTTCACTAACTGTAATACCCTCTGGAGCCTTTTATGTTGTTACAAATGGCAAGATTTCGTTGTCTTTTGTTTCTGTGTAATATTTTTGTGTGTGTGTGTGTATGTACACCACATCTTTACCCATTCATCTGTCGATGGACATCTACGTTGCTTCCATATCTTTCAGCTATTATCCTTTAAATATTCTGTTGTGTTCTTTTTCTTCTGGCGCTCCATCCCCATATATGATGATTCTGGACCATGTGATTCTGCTCCACAGTTTTCACATGCTTTGTTCTGTTTTTCTTTTTTCACTTTTTGTTTTATTTTTATGTTTCAGTTGGATGTTTCTATTGACCTATCCTCAAGTTCAATGATTTCTTCCTCAGTTGTGTGCAACATGTTGACAATGTTGTTAAAGAAATTCTTCTTTGATATAGTATCTTTTATTTCTACCATTCCGTTTGTTGTACTCTCTGCTGAATTCCCTACCTGTTCATGCAGATTGTTTACCTTTTCCTTATATCCTTTAACCTGTCAGTAAGTTATTTTAAAGTTACTTTCTGATAATTTCAACATCTGGATTATCTCTCTGTGCTGTTTATTCCTTTATCTCTTGACAATGGTGTGTTTTTTCTTCCGTGCTATTTGTATATGCCTTGTATTTTTTTTTCTTGTATGCATAGACATCATGTATAGAAGAACAGTAGAGGCTGAGGTGAATAATATTTATATCCAAAAATGGGTGTACCTCTCCCACAAGGCAGTTAGTATGGGTGGCTGCATTAATCTTACCAGCTGTTGAGCTTGGTTTGGGTTTTGTTAATGCTATGGTCACCGTGTCAATTTACTCCTGCAGTGGGCTAGTTTCTTTGATTTAGTGTGGGGCCTGGGTGCTAGAGGGTTTTTAATTAGTTTTCTTGCTTCACTCTCAGCTTTCGATAGTACCTGCACTAGTGGGTCATAGAAGGACTCTTTCTTCATACTCTTCCTCTCTTGCTTGTTATTCCTTTCTAGGATGAGGGTAAGAGTGGGTGTGTTCTCAGTTTGGCTGGATAAACTTCAGCCTTTTTTTCCCCCCTTCCCAAAGCTTTTATTCCTTTTCTTTTTATTTTTTTTTATAACATCCTAATGGGAATATATTATAATGGGGTTTTAATGTGCAGTTCCGATAAGCTTCAGCCTTAAGCATCCTTTGTGTTCTTGGACTCTGGGTTGGGACTTCCTTAATGTCAGAGTGTCAATCATCCATGGGAGCCAGATTCTGCCTGCTATCTGTGGTCAGGGTCTAGGCAAGAAAGTGTCATCATCCACTCTTCCAGTATTAGATCTCTGCTTTGTATTGGTGCAGAACCCTAAGCCCAAGTGGCATTCCTGACCACCCCCCCCCCCACACACACACACACACACAGATAGCTTTTGCTTCTATCCCTCAACCAAAAGCAATGGGTCTTTGTTTGGGCTGCACGGTAGGTTTTCCTACCCCTCCCTAGAAGCATATGGGTTTTACTTCTACTCTTCCAGCAGAAACAGTGCACCTTTCCTGCATTCTGAAGGCAGAAGACTTTCTTACCTTACCCAAATGACTCAAGGCTTTTGCTTCATATGCGACAAGGATCCAGGGACATGGGCCTGGTTTTTATGTCTATTTCTTGGAGCCAGTCCCCACGGGCCCACCTGTGCTACCAGTGGGGACTCCCTGTGTTACCTGCTCCTACCCTTTTTCATGCATACTTAATAGAGGCCTGTGGCAAAGAGGTTGCAAATGCGAATGGGCTTTCCTTGTCTCAGGAACTCTGTTATACTAAACTGTCATGCTTTCTACACTCAGCCCCACACTTATTACAATTTTACCTGATTCTTACCTGCTTTTATGACAACCACTTCTCTCCTGCACCCTGGCAAAAGTGAGATCGTTTGAGTGTCCAATGTTTTCGCAAAGGGGCTTATCATTCTTTGGAAATTCAGCTTCTTCATTGGCTTGTTACCTCAGTTCTCTGATGGGTTCATGAAAAATGATAATTTTTGTAGATTATTTGACTTTTTCCTATTGTTAAATGGTAGCAGTGTTCTCTTGTGGCTTTCTAAATCTTAAGTAGAACTTTCATGAAACTTGGGGGATGTGTGCGTCTGTATGTGCATCTTCTAAATCTAAATGTAGTGTTTTTCTTAAAGTATATCAGAGTTAAACTTTTTCAAAAGCTAATATTTTAGAGGAGGGTTGGCAACTACTTCCATTTTTTTTGTGGTCCAGAATGATTTTCTTGGATGTATGTTGACTTCTGAGGTAGCTGCTTCCTTGTTTTTTTGGCTTATGGAGGTGACTTTTTATTGTGGTGGGTTTTTTTTTGGCTTATTGAGGTGACTTTTCATTATTTTTTTGGCTTATTGAGTTGACTTTTCCTGAGGGAATAAATTTTAAATATTTGATTCTTAAAAACCTTTCTCATATTAAGAAGTGGATAAGTAGAAAGAATAGCCTGATATCTTAAACATCTGCTCTGAACAACTTAAAATGTAAGAAATCATTACAGTAGTTATTCTGCATGGCATTCACGTAGCCCAAAGGAATGAATGACTTTCAGGAAATTCTGCTCCTAGGAAGTAATTGATTTAGCTAATTTGTCTGAATATAGTTATCTTAAAAACACTCTCTATACTATTTACATTTTTATTTAGAATTTTGAAGGCTGGAAAAGCAAATGTTATTGTACCAAAAAGTTCATCAAGTGGAATAACTCATGTGATTGCCAGTAATGCAAGAATCAAGGCTGAGCAAGAAAAAGATAACTTTAAGGCTCCATTTTATCCAATTCAGTATCTAGGGGACTTTCTTTTAGAGGTAAGTAAAATAAATAGTACACATTTAAATATGTTTATTTTTTAAAATAGCCATATAGTGAAATGTAATAACGTTACATTTTGTTCTGAGTTTTGAAAATATGATTGGAAGTGATTAAATGACATATATTTAAGGCAGTTGCTCTCAATTATTTAAGTATTTGGGAATACTTTTGATAAATCTGAAAGAAGCTTATTAAATTTAAAATTTGTCTTATTTTGAGTTTCTACTTTTGTTTTCAGTTCTTTAGTGATGTTTACTACAAAATAATTTTAAGCATTTTAATGTCAGTATAAATACAATAGCACTGGACTATAGTATATGAGAATTTTGAGGTTATTTTCCATTTGGAAAAGAGGGAGCTATTTCTAAGGATTTAGAAATATTTTCCTATCCTATTCTCCTACCTCCCTCTTCCCACTTGGTACAAATACCAGTTTTTAAGTTGTTTTAATGGGAACAACCCTAGAAGAAACACTCTGGAATTAAAGAAGAGTTCTTGAGAAGAGTCACTCAAAATAAAGAGAAACCTCAGTGTGTCTAAAAACTGAACCTTGATCTTCCAAGAAAAACTGGCTCCTTCACTGTTTTCCATCTCAATAGATACCATAACCTTTTTTTTTTTTTTTCATATATTTTATTGGGGAATATTCGGGAAGAGTGCGTTTCTCCAGGGCCCATCAGCTCCAAGTAGTTGTCCTTCAATCTAGTTGTGGAGGGCGCAGCTCAGCCCCAAGTCCAGTCGCCGTTTTTAATCTTTAGTTTCAGGGGGCACAGCCCACCATCCCATGGAGGAATTGAACCGGCAACCTTGCTGTTGAGAGCTCGTACTCTAACCATCTGAGCCATCCGGCCGACCCTCCAGAAGCTCAGCGGCAGCTCATTGTCTTCAGTTTAGTTGTGGAGGGCACAGCTCACTGGCCTATGTGGGAATTGAACTGGCAACCTTGTTGTTCAGAGCTTGCGCTCTAACCAACTGAGCCGTCAGGCAGCCCCCCCATAACCTTTTATCTAATAATTTATGACAGAGACCTGGGAATCATCCTTGAAACCTTTCCTGTATTCCCCAAACTGTGTCAATTACCAAGTCCTATTAATTTTATTTCAAATAAACAAGGTTGGACAATAAGTTCACAAACTCATCCTAGAAAAAAAAAGTGCTATGTACCTCATTAACAAATATCACTATGGTCACCTTCAAAGTACTCCCCTTGGGAAGCTATGCACCCATGCCAGTGCCTAGGCCGCCCTTCAAAGCAATTTTGTAGTTCTTTTTCTGGAATGGTCATCACAGCTGTCCTTGTATTACCCTTGATGTCCTGAATGTCATTAAAATGTCTTCTGTCAATATTTCATTTATCTTCGGGTAAAGAAAGCAGTCATTGGGGGCCAGATCAGGTGAGTAAGGAGGGTTCCAATAAGTTATTTGTTTATTGACTAAAAACTCCCTCACAGACAGTGCCATGTAAGCTGGCGCATTGTGATGCAAGGGCCATGAATTGTTGGTAAAAAGTTCAGGTCATCTAACTTTTTCACACAGCCTTTTCAGCACTTCCAAATAGTAAACTTGCTTAACTGTCCAGTTGGTACAAATTTGTAATGAATAATCCCTCTGATATCAAAAAAGGTTAGCAACATCGTTGAAATAAGTTCACGAACTTAATTGTCAGACCTCTTTTTTCTCTACTAATATCATATTGAGTTTATCCTCTTTCCACTGTGCTCCCGGAATAAACTCCTAATTAGTCTTCATGTTACTCCTTTTTACTCTTGCTAATTTCCTAATTACTCTTTCTTTCTCCAGTCCATGCTAACTCATTCAGGAGCAGCCAAAATGCTCTTTCTAAAATAATTCTGATCCTGTCACTCTCCTACTTAAAACCCTCCAATGTCTTCCCGTTTCCCTTAGGATAAAGTTCTAAACCTCTAACATGGCTTGTAAGTTCCCATAGGATTCCTATTTTTCCAACAGTAGTTTGCTCCACTTTGTCTGTGCTCACTGTACTATAACAAAACTGCCTTTCCCCCAGTTTCCTAAATAGGTAAACTACTTCCTGTCTCAGTGTCTTCTCAAAAGGTATATCCTCTGTCGGACAGGGTTCTCCCCACTACTTGCCCACTCCTTGTGCCTGCCTGCCTTCTGCTCATCATTCAGGGTCTGGTGATAATGTTGCCTCTTCAAGGAAGTCTCCTGGTCTCCTTATTAAGTTAGGTTCACCTCTAATGTGTTCTTATATCATTATTGTGCTTTATAGTACTCACTGTAGTTGTAGTGAATTAATTGGCTGATTACTTGGTTAATGCCTTTTTCCCCATCTAAACCAAAAGTACCGTGTCATCAAGGATGAAGTCTGTCTTTTCCATACGTATGTCTGAATCATTTGCATAAAGCCTGGCACATAAGTTCTCATTTTATATTTGTTAGGTTAATAGAGAAATTATGAAAGACCTTGAGTCTTCCAAGAGTAGATGTAATATATCATTCTATAATTACCTTTCCCTACTGAGGAGCAGCCTTATAAGTTGGAAATTTGGCCTTACATAGTTCGAGGGATGTATCTGCTTGAAGTAAGGATAATCTGATTGCCCTTGACAGTGATTGGGCTAGGGATGGACATGGGAACCAGTTCCAATCCATAGGACAAGAGAAGAGATATGTAAGAGTTTCTGGGAAGTTTATTCTTTGTTCTGAAGAGAGAGCCACTGACAGCATGGCTCCTGCTAGATGTGAAGATGGAAAAATGTAACCTAAACTACCACTAGCAGCCATTCTTTGACTATATGGAGAAGTAGCCTTAGGATGAAACCAACGCTGTACACAGAAAAATGTAGGAATAGAATCTAGACCTTGTTGAGATACTTGCGTTGCTGGATTAACCAACTCTGAAACCTGTTTTGGTGCTAGATCACATTGCCATTCTGTGTGGTAATGCATTTCCATATTATTTAAGTTAGTTTGAGTTGGTTTTCTATTACTTGCAGCCAAAAGCATCCTATTTGCCTATATGAACAGTTTAAAGGTAGAATTAACTGTCAACAGAATGATAGCCATTCTTAACTGCACAGATTAGTGAAAGTACCTGAATTTTCCTTTTTCCGTGGAAACAAATGATTAAAATGTAATATATAGCATGTTTTATTCACAATCTTTTTTGAAATTATCTGATAACATTTCGGTTCAACTGCTGAAATCCTGGAGGGCAGCAATAATATATCAGCTAAAAATAGCAGATATCTCTAATTTATATTTGTTTTTAGAATGCATTGTTTTATAAGTTCTGGCTTAGATAGCTGGAAGTTCATAACCATTCATTACAAATAAGAAAGGCATTTTGTGATCACTTCCGAGGAGAAACTAGACAGTTAACTTCATTTTGATGTCTTGCTCTTTTTCTACCACTTTGGCATAGAATATATTTACATTCTTCATTAGATGGATTAGAGTTGCCATTAAAATGACGGAGTGAAAAGTAACAATTAAGCAGTTGTTAAAACAAACTTTTGTCGAGCCTACTTTTTAGAAAGCTGCTTAGTAACAGAATCAGGAATCTTATTTTGTTCAGGTTTATAGATATTTATTGAAGACTTTTGCTGTACCAGGCAGTATGCTATATACTAGGGGAAATGAATGAGAATTCATATCAGACTTAGAGGTACTTACTAGTTAGTGTTGAAAACAATGCGGAAACTATTACAGTTCAGTGTGTATTGTGCATTGGTAAAATTATGTGCAAGGAATAGGAATGCAGAATAACAAGTGACTAACATGTCTCATTTGTTTTACCCAAGCCTTTGCAAAAAGGGAGAGGATACTTAGGAATACTTAAAACTTCTTCAACTGTTTGCTTAAGAAAGAAAATAAAATGAACCACAGAGTACTCTTATGGAAATGTAGAAGGAATAACAGAAAAAATACACGCTTTTTGAGCCAAATCAACAAATTTGTGACCCAGACTTATAATTTTCTAGTTCCATGGCCATAGGGAAGTTATTTATCCTGTGACTGAATTTCTTCCTTTGCATGTAAAAACTAGTCCTTACCTTCCTTCGGTTGTGTGATTACAGTTACTCCGGGCTAATATTTGTTGAGCAATTACTATGTACCAGACACTATGCTAAGTATTTTCAATGCTTAATCTTATTTTAAACCTCATGTTTCTGTGTGCATGTATTATGGCCCCCTTTTACAGTTGGTAAAATGAAGTACAGTCAGATTACATAATTTGCCCATGATTCCACAACTGTCAGATCCAAAATTTAAGGCCACTCTCTCAATTAATTTTAAGGCTTCTCTTCTCAAATCTCTCTTTCCTTCTCTCATTTTGGGTATTACTAAGTTTCCTTGATATTCACCTAGTCTCTTTCTGGGTAGTTAAAAATACTTGATGCTAAAAAAATAGTACCATAAACTAGTAGTCAAACACAGGATTATGAGAACCGTTTAAGAAATAGGCCATAAATACCAATTAAGAACCCTTGTGAGCACCCAAAAGAATCTTGTTCTTGACTTCTCTGGCTCTCCATCCTGTCTCAGGAATTAATTCCAGTTGCCTGGCAAATGCCATGGCAAATCAGGGAATAAGGCAAATGCCATGGCAAATCAGGGAATGAGACCAGAGCATAGCTATACCTAGTCCAAGACAGGAAACCAACAAACATCTGAGTCAGAAGCCAGGCTAACAGTCATTGCCATACTGTTCTGCTCTACTCGTAGATAAGAGAGTAGTTTCCCGAATAAGTAGGCTTTTGGTCAACTGTTTGGACCATAGCATTATACTATGTAATATAGACTAGACCTGGCCCTCCCTTCCTAGATCACATAGGAGACAAACCCCTAACACTGTACTAAAAGTACATAGTTGGCATTAAAGGAATATTTATAAAATAAGGAATAAGAAATGAATATGTACAGATAAAAATAATTCCTATTAGTGGCTTGGAGAAAATTATGTGTTCATCATTTGTTTAGCTCTATAGAAAATAGATTATTTTATTTTAAATATCTTCCAAATGTCATAGTTTATTTATCAAGTTATGATTTTTAATTTGTTATTTATATAGGGTACTTGCATCATACATTCTAATTCACAGATCAGTATATAGCATCTGAAATAGATGCAGAGTAAATTTATTCAGGATTAGAAAACATGTTCTTGGCTAATTCCTAATGATAATGGTGTACTCTTTTGCATATTTTGTGGAGCTAGAATCTATATGGGATTAATTTATCCTATAGTTTAGACATTTCTTGATGATTTGGACCTGAGGATTTAGCCTCCTTTGTCAACCCATGTGAAATTTAAAGCCAGAAACTCATTTCATCCCCCTTCATGTTGTCCTTAGCAGAAATTGTTTGTATGATCAGAGTAATTCATTCTTTGATGCCAGTAATAGGAAGGAAGAAGTGTCTTCATTTTCTTAGTTTTCAATTTCACTTTTGTGAGTAACTGAAGAAGTTCAAATTCAATCAGCTACTCTCAGGGATTGTTCTCCGGTTGCAGGATCACAGCCTGCTAAAGGGCCCTCATATCTACTTGTGAAGCTTAGTGCAAGTTAAAGGGAGCTGAGGATCACACCATAGGCCTTACCACATTTTGGTTTATATCATAATTGTTCCTTAGGAGGACAGTGGTTCTCCAGTCTCTGTGTCACGGTAGTGAATATCTGAATACCCTTTCATAAGTACACTTTCAGAAATGTCATGAACACGTCTTTACTCCCAACTATTTATCTTAATGAAGTTCTAGAATTATATGTGTGTTTATTTATACGTGTGTGTGTGGGGGGGGTACACGTGCAGGTATTAAATTATTGGAAGGTGGTTTATGAATCAGTTTGGATTTCTTGCCAATATGTGTTTGAATTAGAGTTAGATGAAGCTAATTAATTTATTGCTATTCAAATAAAATAAAAGCTGTGAATTCAGCTATTAGCCTCTTTTCCTGTGTGTAGTGTACTTGAAAATGAGAAGTCTTATCGGTAAAAAATACTGAAAAACACCCTGAGAAGTAATCTATTTATAAACTGAAAATTTTTATCTAGATTTTATTGTGATTTGAACTTGGACAGGGATGAGATAAAATATTTTTATTCATAAGTATTCATAAAAAGGATCGATTGATACTAGACCAACAAGGCATTAACTTTTCTTAAGATACACAGAAATCACTTTATTGTTCAGGACCTTATTGTAATGATTTTTCCCTTGAAAGAATTTACTAGTGTTTAATAACCTTTGATTCGGGAAAGTGTATTTTACTTACTTGTTTGACTACCAAAGCTATTATAAAGTTGAATACCATAAAAAGTACATCATGTTGAAATTATACTTAATTGATGGCTGAAACCATTTTTACACACATGCAGAAAGAAATAGAGAATGATGAAGATTTCCAAACGAATTTTGTTTGGACTAAATATGGCAAGCAAGAAAACAAAGATTTCAGGAAAGATATGGGGTTTCTTGAAATGAAAGATGCCTTCAAAGAAACTGCGAGTAGAACCCAGGTAAAGCTTTATTGGCTGAAAAAAAAAAAATGTATGTTTCTGCTTCTTACAGAATTGTTTGAGATGTAAAATACTGTGGAAATAACATGGATTTTGGAATCAGAGAGCTGGTATTTGAACCCAGCTCTGTGTTTTATGGTTATGATTTGAGCATAGTAGGATATTGTCCTGTGTCTCTGTTTTGAGACTCTTATTGAAATAATGCATATATGCATATAGAAACACACAGTTCTTAATACACAGTATGTTCTCAACATAAAATCCCTCTGTATATTTAATATAACATGTGTGTCTTATAAAGAATTCTTATCTATCAGCAGTATGTATAATAATTCATGGTCTAAATTCAAATATTTTACTGCATATAGAGCAAAATTTAAAAATGACAGAAATGATTTATATTTTGACTAAATATGAAAAACAAATAGGAAAGACTTTGAACTTAGAGTACTAAAAAGGACCTTAAGAAATTAGCATGTAATATGGCTCACAAATTTTTTGAAGTAGCAGCAGCAACCAAAAAAAGGCATTGTTCTATTCTGGAAAAACTAATGTTCAATTATGTTCAGTTTCATATTGTATATAGTGTTTTATAAAAACATTCTTTAGTTGATTCACCTAATCATTAGCCTAGTAGTTATTATTACTTAGTCTCAACTAAAATGTTTTTAAATGTAAGTAGGAAGATACTAAAAATAAATTTTGTGTTTACTGCAGCTGTCAAAAATTTTACAAACAGAATTCTAGGAACAATTTGGTACTTCTTAAACTGAACAGTATCTTAAGAAATTATATAGAATGAGATTAGGTAAAACTTTCCAAGAGCTTAAAGTATTTTTGGAATTTTTTTCTGGCTTTTCCAAAGTACAGTTGATATTTATGTGATTTATAAGACTACTTTCTGTGATTAATTACATGTATATGACCTTAATAAGAAACATTTTGAATTGATGTGTCTTTTGAAACAGGTATTTCTTGATATGCCTAATAGCAAGACTCGACTTAATCTACAGCCTAAATTATTTTTACAAACATTCGGAGAAGTAAAATAAAACAATGAAGATTACCGTATTCTGTTTTGACTAATCATATGACAATTCTGTTTTGACTAATCATATGACAAATTGAAAAAAGCAGAGATTCCAAGAAAGATTAAGTTAATAAAATTAAAGTACCTGAATTAAAAGTATATGTAAACAAAATAAAAACTTTGTGAACTAAAAAATCTATGTTTTTCTGCTTCATCTTAGTATAACTATTATGTAATATAACTCACAAGGCTCTTTACTATATTTAATCTCATATGTATATTTTACAAAACTTACTTTCTTGAGTGGGTTTTTTCTGTTGTGACGTACATTGCTTGTGTTGAAGCTATGGTTAATCCACAGTCTAACTAAAATATTTTTACAAACATGCAGAATAAAATGCAATATAATGCTGAAGATGTCAATGTTAGTTCTATTTTCACTGAACATCACAAAAAAGAAAAATGCAGAGATTCCAGTAAAGATTTCAAATTTATTAAAATGAGAACTGAATTAGCAAGGCACACATATGGAAATCAGGTAAGATCTTCCAAATTAAAAGTAATTTACATTTTACATCTCTTTTCTAAATTTACCTCATATGTCATTCATCAAATTATTTTTAATTATATATACAAAAATGTTATAAAGTATTTGTGTACAATTTTTAAAAGAATGCAAAAATGAGTGCTACACACCCACCAGTTAAGAAATAGAGCATTCTCAGTTATTTAAGACTCTGTGTGTGTTTTTTCCAAGTTGCATCCCGTTTTCTTCCTCTTACCCTGAGCTGCCATCTCTGTCTTATAATTTGTTTTAATTGTTTTATTTTTCAATATAGTTTTACCGGCAATGTATGTATCCCTAATAATACGTATTTAAGAATGTATCCCTGTGATTTTGCCTGTTAATGAAGTTTTGTATTTCATGGCATTTATAGTCTTCTGTAACTTGCTTTTTTTGCCAGTGTATTTAATGTTCCATTGTTTTCACAATTGTCCATTTTACTCTTGATAAGTCTTTGGATTGCTTTGTGTTGGTTTGTATTTGATTAGTTGGTTTTTGCAATTAGGAACATTTCTGCCATGAACAGTGTGAACATGTTCTTACATTACTCTTGATGCACATGTTCAAAAGTTTCTATAGCTTAAGATATGCAAGTATATCCTTAAAGACTGTGCATATTCATTTGTACTAAGTAATACCCAAGTGATTTCCAAAATATTTTACTAATGCATAGTCCCTCCAACAGTGATTTCCTGTTTGTGATTTCCCATGTATATAACTATTATTAGGTTGGTGCAAAAGTAATTGTGGTTTAAAAAGTTTAAAAATAATTACAAAATCTGCAATTACTTTTACACCAACATAATATTTTTTTTGTTTTTACTTTATTTTAAAAAAAAAATTTTCAAATACAGCTGATATTCAATATTATATTAGTTTTAGGTGTATAACTAGTGGTTAGACATTTATATAACATATGAAGTAATCACCCCAATAGATATTGCAACCTATTTTTGGACTCCTGTTTGATTTATTTTCATTCTCATCCTTATTATTTCCTTCCTTCTACTCACTTCGGACTTTATTCTTCTTTTCCTATCTCCTTTAGGTGTAAGGCTAGATTGTTTATTTGAGATTTTTCTTGTTTCTTGAGATAGACATGTATTGCTAAGAATTTCCCTCGTAGAACTGCTTTAACCAAAGTAGTTGTGACCCATAGATTTTGAGTCATTTTATTTACGTTTTCATTTGTTTCAAGATACCTTTTGATTTCTTCCTTGATCTCATCCTTAACCTATTCATTGTTTAGTAACATGCTATTTAGCTTCCATGTATTTGTGTATTTTTCACTTTTCTTGTAATTGATTTCTAATTTCATATCATTGTGTTCAGAGAAGATGGTTGATATGATTTTAATCTTCTTAAGTTTAGTGAGACTTGCTTTTGTAGCCAAGCATATTATCTATCAAGTGTTCCATGTGCACTTGAAAAGAGTGTATATTCTGCTTTGGGGTGAAATGTTCTAAAAATATTAACTAAATCCATCTGATCTAATGGGTCGTTTAATGCTGCCATTTCCTTGTGGATTTTCTGTCTGAATGATCTATCCATTAATGTCAGTGGGGTGTTAACGTCCCCCACTATTACTGTATTACTGTCGATCTCTCCCATTATGTACATGAATATTTGCTTTATATACTTAGGTGCTCCTACATTGGGTGTGTAATGTTTACAAGGGTTATAGCTTGTTGGATTGATCCCTTTATCATTATGAAATGTCCTTAGTTGTCATGTTATAGCCTTTGTTTTAAAGTCTGTTTTGTCTGATACAAGTTTTGCTACCCTAGCTTTTTTTGTGTTTTTTTTCTTTTCCATTTGAATGAAAATCTTTTTTCATCCCTTTACTTTCAATCTATGTGTGTCTTTCTATCTGAATTGGGTCTCTTGTAGGCCGCATATATACAGGTCTTATTTTCTTATCCATTCAGCCACCCTGTCTTTTGATTGGAACATTTAATCCATTTACATTTAAAGTCATTATTGGTAGGTATGTAGTTATTGTCATTTTATTATTCATATTTTTTATCTTTTATTTTCCTCTTCTTAAATAAGTTCCTTTAACATTTCTTGTAAAAACTATTTGGTGGTGATGAATTCCTTCAGCTTTTGCTTGTCTGGAAAGCTCTTTATCTGTCCTTTTATTCTAAATGATAGCTTTGCAGGATAGAATAATCTTGATTGTAGGTTCTTATTTTTTATCACTTTGGATATTTTGTGCCAATCTCTTTTGGCCTGTAAAGTTTCTGTTGAGAAATCAGCTGACAGTCTTATGGGAGCTCTCTTGTAGGTAACCAAGTGCTTTTCTCTTGCTGCTTTTAAGTTTCTCTTTGTCTTTAACCTTTGTCATTTTACTTATGTGTCTTGGTGTGGTTCCTCTTTGGGTTTATCTTGTTTGGGACTCACTGTGCTTCCTTGGGCTCGTATGTCTATTGCCTTTGCCAGGTTAGGGAAATACACTGTCATTATTTTTCCAAATAGGTTCTCAATCCCTTGCTTTCTGTCTTCTGGTACCCCTATGATGCGAGTGTGTTGTTATGCTTGATGTTGTGTGAGAGGTCCCTTAAACTCTTCTAATTTTTGAAAATTGTTTTGCTTTTCCGGTTTGGTGTTTTCTACTACCTTTATCTTCCAAATTGCAGATTTGATATCTGCTTTATTTAACCTGCTGTTGATTCCATCCAATCTGTTCATTTCAATTACTGTATTCTTCATTTCTGACTGTTTCTTTTCTATAGTTTCTCTCTCTTTGTGTAAGTTCTCAGTGAGTTTATCTATTCTTCCCAAGTTCACTGCGTATCCTTATAACCAGTGTTTTGAAGTCTGTATCTTGTAGAAGTACTTGCCTCCATTATATTTAGTTCTCTTTCTGGATTTTTATTCTTCTTTCATGTTTTAGAGGGAACTTTTTTTTTTTTTTTCCTCCTCATTTTGGCTGCTTCCCCATGTTTGTTTCTGTGTATTAGGTAGGTCTGCTATGTTTTCCAGTCTTGGCTGGGTGGCTTTTTGTAGTAGGTGTCCTTTGGGGCTCAGTGGTGCAGTCTCCCTGGTTACCTGAGCCAGGTGTTCCAGGGGTGTCCCTTGTGTGGGTTGTGTGTGCCCTCCTGTTGTAGTGGAGCTTTGATTGCTGTTGGCATGTCAGTGGGTGGGATTGACTCTCAGGCTGAATGGCTGTGAGACTTGGCTGTGACTGCAGCAGACAAGGTGTTGTCCACCAGCTGGCCCCATGGAGCGAGATTCACTTTAGCAGAGGTCTGGTGCCTGCCAAGTGCACTCTTTGGATGTGTTGTTTGTGGTGGTAATTGGGTGGTTGTCTGTTGAGGTCTGAGTCTGGCACCAGCTATGTTGGTTCGGGGATTTCTTGGGAGGGGCTCTGGTGCTGCCTGTGCCCAGCCAGAGACCACGTGGAAGGAGCCACAAGACTTGCAGTTTGTAGCTGCCTGTGCTCGGCTTGGAAGTGTCTTTGAAAGGCTATACTTCAAACCAGGGCCAAATACTACTAGTGCTGGTTTTGGGGCCACTTAGCAAGGGGTACAGGGCACCTGAGGTCAGCTGTTGCTTGTTTGGGGTTACTGGACCTTTGAGAGATTTTAGTAAAATTTTCAGCATGGACTGAAGCTGGCTGTTTGTGAGAACAACTGCTGAAAGAGGTTTGGGCCTGTGTGTGAATTGGGTAGGTCAGGGTCTCCAGGAGTCAACAGTATGGGGCGAATGGTGTTAGCCAGCTTGATGGAGACTCAGATTTGGTGCCCACGTATGCTTGCAGGCTGGGTTGGGGGAGGGTTCAACAAAGTAACAAAAGTGTCTGCCAGCAGTTCTTTCCTGGAGAGAGCTGGTCCTCCAGGCCTCGACCTAAGCCAGACAATTCAGTTCCTCTGGGTATGTCCCTGGAGCTTTTCTAGCTGCTGTCCTTTCGCTGGAGCTGAGGGCATGTGTTTATGAGCAAGTGAGTCTGTGCTCAGGCCCTTTAAGTGGACATCTGGGTCTCCAGCAGCCCTCTATTTCACTTGGATTTTCCCCACTGATTTTCATAGCCAATTGTTGTGGGAATTCCTCTTCCTGGAATTCCCACTGATTTTCACAGCCAGATGTTGTGGGGCCTCCTCTTCCTGGAACTGGTAGTCTGTCCTGGGAAACCCTATGTAGGGTTGGGACCCCTCGTCCCTCAGAGGGGACCTCTGCAGCTGAGATATCCCTCTTGATTCTTAACCACCACATGTAGGGGTGGGATCAGCCCATTCCACATCTCCACCCCTCCTACCAGGCTCGTCATGGCTTCTTCTTTATGTCCTTAGTTATAAGACTTCTGTTCAGCTAGTCTTCAGGTGGTTGTCAATGATGGTTGTTCTATAATTTAGTTGTAATTTTTTATGTGGTTGTGGGAGGAGGCAAGCACAGCATTTCTTGCTCTTCCATCTTGACTGGAACTTTCTATTATGTTTCTAAATGTGTTATACTGTGTTATAAATCAGACTCTTCCTGAGTTTATTTGGATTTTATAATATGTATCATTCATGTTGAGATTTGTTTAATTGTGATCTAAATACATTTAGAAGGAAATTAAGAAAAAGGATGAAGATATTCAAAGGAGTTATACTTTGAGGAAAAAACACAAAAAAGAAAGAGATTCCAGGAAGGACATCGAACACAACAGAATTAAAACTACCTTAAGAGAGCACGCATATAGAGATCAGGTAAAACTTTGTAAGCTAAGACAAACAGTTTGCATTTTTTCTGGCTCTTCCCTAATACAATTTAGACACATATAATCTGGTGTTTTTTGATTACTTGCTGTGTTAAATAGAACCTACTACACATCTTATGAAAAACCTTGAGTTGATCTGGTGTGATATTCACACTTAATATTATGATTAACTTTGGTTCAAAATGAAAATATTTTTACTTGCCTACATAAAGACATTTGAGTTAATAATCAGGATATTCAAATATATTTTGTCTTGTCTAACCGTAATAAAAAAGAAAAAGAAACAGGTTCTGAAAAACAGGCTAAAATTCTTAAAATGAAAAATGCCTTAGGCCTACATGTGCATGTAGCTTGGGTAACACATTCTAATCTAAATTTTAGCGGTTTTTTTGTTGTCGTTTTTTTGTTTGTTTGCTTTACTAGTTTTCCTCATCTTTCTTTAATTCATTTTTCTTCTTTTATTTCTCTGGAATGTTGGAACTAAATTTTAGTTTTTTATCTTTCCTGATACAATACAGACCATTTTAAATATAAGATAGCTTTTTTTTTTTAATGGGACCCTTCTTAAGTTAACTTTTCCAGCGTATAACTTCATTTTACAATTTAAACCACATCATGTTTATATACGTATATTGAGAAGGATCTTCAGAAAAAATTATAAAGGTAAATAAATAATGGATCAGGTTTTGTGTGAACATGGCAACAAAGAAAAAGAGAGGTTCTAGGAAAGACTCTGAACAGACTAAAATGAAAAGTACATTCAGAAAGTACATATGTAAATATCAGGTAATATTTTCCAAATTTAAATTTGTTGTGGTTAACACTGCATGCGTGTGTTCTTGTATTGTCCATTGTGATACTTACGAGTTCTGTTGGCACTGTCTATAGTACACTGTCTGAAGTACTTTTATGTGTATGCAGAAAGAAATGAAGAATTCTGTTTTTGCCGATCATGCCAAAGAATCAAAAACCAAGGATATCAGGACAGATGTGGATATTGCTGAAATAAAAAATGCCTTAAGGAAGCATATATATAGAGCTCAGGTAATATCTTTAGTATGCCAAGTCCTGTATCGTTTCCTATTCTTAAGTATAACCAAAATATAATAATAATAATAATAATAATAATAATGATAGACTCCTTATGTGTCATGTCTTAAAATAATTAGTTCACTATTTTTTTTTATGAGCAGTAATGTGTTTGGACATTTAGTAAGTATGCTGAATTCTCTGCTATTTATGCCTCCGTGATGTTACAGATAAATTATGTATTTATAGACTGTAGCTTGTTTCTGGATGCTTGCTAGCCTGATATTGGAGAATGAGGACTGAATGATCCCTTTTTCTGTTGTCCTGGTTCAGCCTCAGACTTTAGGCAGACCTTGAGGCCCTGGGTATCGGGGAAGGCTCTCTTTCCAGCTTTCTGCATCCTAAGTAGAAGCAAAGCTCTGTCATTGTTTTAATTTGTATTTATTCTGTTAGCAATTTTGAGCATATTTTACACCTTCACTTGCCTTTTGTGTATTTCTTCCTCTGCCTTTGATTATTCTATTTTCCCATTAGGTTGTTTCATATCATTGTTTCTAGATCTTTTTATATAATCAGGATATTATTTCATGTTTGTTGCAAATATTTTTCTGGTATATTTTGCATATTTAAACAAATATGCAATTATAGGTATTTTAAAAATATATATGAAAATTTTACATGTGATTATGTAGAAAATTTGACTACATATTTTTCTCCTGTGAACTCGTATAGAAAATGTTCTGCCTATTTCTATTTCTACATTAAAATACTAAGGACAGTGGACCTCTTCAGGTTTTCAAAATTAATATGACTTTACCTTTAAGTTATTTCTATTTAGAAGGAGAAAATAGAGAATGTTCATACTCATGAGATTGCCATGACCTTAAAATGATGAAAGTCCCTCATCTGAGCAACCATGAATATGAGATCACTTATAGCTATTAGTGTCTTCCTGAATGGATCTGTTTTGTACATTTGGCCCAGGTTTTAATGCTTTGTGAACGGAAATGTATTTTTTGACCTAAAAATGTTTAATTTTAATTATATGCTTGCTGTTTTGTAGGCCATCAGATACAGCTGCATTAGAATAGATAAACAACCAGTATACAATGTCGAGGTAAGGGTCTTGGAGTAGAGTGGTGATGGACAAAAAGGAAGGTTTGTTATTTATGTTATTTTTAGTTATTTTGATATGAAGGAAAGTGTTGTCTGCAACACATTCTGTCAAATTTTAGATGTAGTTTCTGTAATTGGAAATAAAAAAGAAAAAGACCTCCTGTCAAAGCTCCAAAAAAAAGTATATTGTAGTGAAAACTAATAACAAGATAAAAACTTAACTTGTGCTCAGCACAGGTAAGTTTTGTGTCCCTCTTCTCACATTTTATAGCTTTTATAATAACTACTTCTAGATGAAATTTTCAATATAATATTTACAAAAGTATTTTTCCTTTATATAATTATTCATTCCATTAAAATTGATCGTTTACGTCCATGTAGTCTTATAGAGTATTTTTGATCCTTAACTAGTTCAAAGTAGTTACTTTTGTTGTATTGGTAAAAATATTTTGACCAAGGGGAATGTATTTCATGGAACTCTTATTGATATTAATGTGCATCCTCAGAGTCATTATATGATATTATAGTAATTGTCACTCTTTGCAAATATAGATGACATCTTAATATATTTAGTATTAATAGACATAGTTTGCGTATAAGTTTAAGAGAAAAATAAATTTTGCACATAAAGAACTATGTATAGTTGTAGCTCTGACTGAGGCTTCTCATTATCAGCTAGACTTTGTAAATTCCTCTTAAAGTTTTTCTTTTAGAGGTAGTATTTCCCCTTAATGTTTAAGACAACAGAATAATAAATGAAACCAAGTATTTTTTGCAGTGCCTTATCTTGTAAAACATTTATATAAATCATCTTTTTTGAACCACATAGCAGTCCTGTAAGGGTGTGAGGTCAGGAATTATCTTCATTTTACAGATGAGGAAATAAGGTAATTCAGGATTTGATCCCAGAATTTTACCCTTATCTTTGAGTCATAGAATCCTTCTTTTCTTAGGTTAAAAGTGCTGAATTTCCCAGAAGTGTATTAAATTTAATTGAAAGCCTCATAGAAGGTCAGTTTTTTAAAGAAGCAATTGAAGAACTTTCCTCTTTGCAAGCACAGTATATCCCTCCTGTATGCCTTCTTCATGCTCTTCTGGAGAACATTCTACAGGTAAGAACAGTCTTTCAAAGAATTAAAATATGAACATTCTTTTTCATTTTTGTATGTTAACAGTTCCTTTTCTCTTCGGTACTTTTCTCCTCATTTTAATAGGAAATATAGTGCCCATTAACATTTCTGTTTTTAAACTATTTAGTAAGTACTGCTCTGAGTGGTTATCACAGAATTTCCAAGATAAATTTCTCGTGGGAAAATTTTATCTGATTTTTTTTCCATGGCAGTAAATTATCCAACATGAAAATAATTAGACTACAATGATCTAGAATGCCATTCAGTAAAATCACTCCTTTAGTACATTGATAATCATTTTTATTTATAGTGTAGATAGCATACTCCTTAAACTATGAAAACCAATCGGAACAGCTTTTCAAAGGTAGCTTTCTAATCATGTTCTTCATCAAAGTGCCAATTTGAAGAAATAACAGGTGTAAACTATGTCAGATTAATATTGGTGGGAAGAATGTTGCATGAAGTTTCTTACCTTTAGTTCTTTTCAGGTCACGTTTGGGAACGCTTAATCTCACTAAAATCATGAAAAGTAAAATGAACATTTCATATAAATTAATCCCAAAAGGTACGATTATCTACCTTTGTGTAGAAACATGTGTAGATTATCTACCTTTTGTGTAGATACATGTTTAGAATGTGTAGATACATGTTTAGAGTATGCCTGTGTTTGCTGTAATATTTAACTAGCTAAATATGATACTTCTGTCTTATCTCTTTTGTCCAAACACATACATTTGGCGAGAAAGTTAAGCCAGGGTTATTATAGTTTTAGACTGAATAAGCTGGTGAAACTGTACTTTAGCTATAGTGTTTTATTTTTTTGTTTATTTTTAAATGATAGGATAACCTAGATACGTTTTCCGGTCGATATTTTCATATACTGTCAGCTCTTCTTCACCTACATCCTCCTTGGAAGTCCCCAGCCATGTCAAGATATTACTTAGAGTTGTTTCAGTGTCCTACTTGTATGAAAGGAGTGTGGTCTCTAATAGAAGTGCTTATCAGGTAAGGAATTTCACATGAGGATGCTAGATTTGATCTACTAGTTGTTATGCTATGTGCTTGTTACATACTGATGAAGGAAGTACATGTCTTTTTTAGAAAAAGTTTATGTGTATATGTATATGTATATACTATGTTTGTGTTGTATTTGTTGCAAAAACTCTTATAAAAAGGCCAAGTCTAAATTGGTCATGTTTGTCAATCAGATTATTTAAAAAAAATAAATGTTTAATGGGTACATGAAATGGATTCACAGGAAAGCCAAATCATTATTCATTTTTATTTTTTAACAAAAGTAATTCTGTTTGCATATTGTTTTAAAAATTAAGAAAATTAATTTATTGAATATGGATATCATCAAAGTTTGGTCATCAAAAACAAACATTTGTAACTGTATACAATATCTGTGTTTGTGTTTCTGATATGTTTTTTTCAGCTAGAAATTTGAATTTTGAAACTGAACTTAATATTCCTAAATATGTCATCTCTTTCAGGCCTCTGCACATGCTGTCATCTGCCTAGATGCTTGCTTTGTCTTACAAATGTTACTCTCTCCAGAAATCCTTCCTATTTCTCCTTCTTTCTCCCAAACAAAACTGATCATTTTTCGCTTTCTTCTTTGTTAGCTGTCTGTATCTGATAGCCCTCCTTTCTTTTTCCTATTTCTTTTTCCTTTGAGTTTGTAAAGTACTGTCTTTTTGCCCAAGTGTTCACTGTTAGGCAGTCCATGGTAGTCAGAGAAGGGATACTCGACTAGCCAGGCAAAGGCTAAACTGTTGGTTATCAATTTGAAATCATAAAGATTCACCAACCACCTTGGTTGTGATATATTTGAAGCGAGCTAATCAGCTAGCTACATGCATTTATTCATTCTTTCAACAAATGTTTATAAAGTATTTACTGGAAGCCAGACACTGTGCTGCATTTCAGAGATAAGAAAAATAAGTTCCTGCACTTTTGAAGGTGACTGAGATGTAAACACAACCCAAACACAACAGTACTAGCCGAGCATAGGTATATAGGATGTGAGAATATATGGTTTATGTAGCTAACATCTTTCCTAATTTCCAAATTTGTTTCTTCCTTCACTGTCATTGCCTTTATTTAAAAGCATTCATTGCTTCTTATGTAAACTATTGCAATTTTGATCTGCTTTATTGATCTTGATTTTATTTTTTTCCATTTATCTTCCAAAATACCCCAGTATGCTCTTTTCAAAGTGATCTTCTCATTTCCTAGATAGAAGTCCTTCAGTTACTCACACGTCACCTACAGTTTACATTTCTTATCAGAACATGTAAGACCCTTCATGATTTCACCCCTCTATATGTCTCCATTCTTACCTTCATCATATTCTCAAATGTGCCCAACGACTGAACTGTTTTCCATTTCCTTTGCCTTTACTCTTATGTTTCCACTGCCTATATATACCTTCATTCCTGCATCCCCAAAATACCTGTCCAACTCCTGCTTTAAAATGCAACTCAGATACTACTTCCTAATTCTTTTTCCTGAGTTTGTTACTCACATCAGCCTTGGGCTTTCTTAAGAATAGATGCTCAGTTTTAAACATCTTTATCCTCAGTGCTTATTATAATAGCTGGAACATAATAAGTAATAATAAATGTTTGAATGAATTAATTGAAGCTATGTGAAATGAGATTTAGATAGCTTAAAAGTAGATTTTTTACTAAACAGAAATACCCATATTTTTTTCAAAATAATTGGGTTTATTGGGGATTGTATAGTGGGAAAGTGTCTAGGGAAGTGGTAGGAATATAGATAAACTGGGTGATTTAGTCTACTTTTGAATATATTTGAAATGTTATATAATACACGTTAAAAAAGAAAAAAGATACTTTGGTATCCATCTCTGGCAATTATCAGATAAACTAAATAACTACACATATGGAGGATCTTCTAGAACAGATTTGAGTATTAAATGAGCTAACTTTAATAGCTATTAAGGACCTTCCTAACCTGAGAATGTGGTATTAAAAAAGAAGACCAAGAAGATAGAGACAGAGGTAGTGAGTTACAAGTATATTGTTAATATAATTGATGATAAAGTTGGAAGAAAATTGTAATAAATATTGTTGACTAGACTCTCTCTCTCTCAGTCCTAGAGTTCTGAGAAATCTTATGCTCTCTTTTAAAAAATACTGTGGAACTGTGCTGTTCAACCCAGTCGTCACTAGCCACGTGTAACTATTTAAATTTTATTAAGATTAAATTAAAAATTCAAGTTCTCAGTTGTACAAGCTACATTTCAATAGGACATATCCATCATCACAGAAAGTTCTATTGCACAGGACAACTATAGAAAATGCAAAGAAAATAAATACTGAATTTTTAAAACTCGAAAAAGTAGTCCAAAATGACCTTAATTTTACTAAATAATGGAAAAAGTTGAGTAAGAAGATGGTTATGGAGAGTATAATAAATTATAAACTGAGAGTTTAGCACGTCGTCTATATCAAAATGAATTTCATTATTTTTTATTTATCAGTGATATAAAGAGTGCAAAGAGAGTACCAGATGGTTGTTAAACATTACAATTATTGAAAAATTAAAAAAAATTAGATCTGTATTATTAAAAATTCAGTATCATGAGCTATTTGACATGGTTTAATTTTTAAAGGAAGAAAATAATAAAATTACTGAATTTGCTTTATATTTTGTTGAAGCAAATTTCATTAAAATTCCAGTAATACTCTAAAAACATACTTTATCCACAAATTACTCAATAAATTGCTTGTATTTTTCTTGGATTCATCTTTTTCAGATCTTGTCTTTTCAGTGAAAGTTTTTGTCATCGAATTTCAGAAAATATTCTTGGCTCTAAGATGCTCCACCTGAGACTGCTCAAATTTTTCTTTAATTTAGTTGAAAGTGAAGTGCGACATCTGAGTCAAAAGTAAGTTTTAGTTGGGATAAACCCCACCATTTTCTATATTTATATTGTTCTTTGTACCATTTTTCTAATCATTTGTATATGTATTTCTAAAAAATTACCTTGTTTTCTAGTTTAAAGTAGATTTATTTTAAAAACATTTCCAGACACAGGCCTTCAATGGCAGTAAAGATTTATATATTCTTATGTTTCCTTAGTTCACATTTTTATTTTCACTAACTTATATATTGGATTAGGTAAGAGTGTTTTTATTTTTCAGGACTTTTATATTTTTGAATTCTTTAGTAATCGAATGCTTAAGTGAAAAGCTACACTAGGTTTTAACACTGAATTTGTAATATTCCTGATAAATTGATTTATGTGCGACAACTTGAAGTTAGATTATTATGTTTACATGGTGATTATATTGAACTCAGGCCATTTTTTATATTTTGTCCTTTATTACTATTAAATATTCTGACCTTTCTATATTCAGAAATTGCAAGAATTTGTTGTTTTATGACAAAATGTCTAATAACTGTAGTGGTCATATTGGCATAAAGATACACTTCTTGTGCATATTTTCATTAGGTTGTATGACTGGTCAGAATCTCAGAGTCTGAAAATAACAGGAAAGGAAATTCTCCTTGAAATCTTCTGGTCAGGAAATGAGACCTCTGGACTTTTGACCAAACCAGTAAACATGCTTTTGGAGTGGACTATATATTCTCACAAGGAAAAATGCAAATCTGATGATGTAAGTAGGATTAATTTACAAATGAATAATTACCTGCGAAAATACATCTTTGAATTTTGCATCATTTTTCTTCTCTTTGTTCTTTGAATTACTTGAGAAAAATTAAAATGAACCCAAATATATCATTGTTTTCTGTTTAGTTTATCTAGTTTAAGATAAAAGGTTTTTGGAGAATGGTTTCTTTATCGTCTCACATCTAGATATGGTAGCTAGGGACAGTTATTTGATCTTTACCAGTAGGAAATCTATACTTATCTTTCTAGATTATTTACTTTTGTATGTTTCTATTCTTAAGGAACCTGTGATTTCATACAGTTTATGTGTACTAATAAAAAGTCCTACTTGTTTTTAAACCTACCTTTCTGGATGTTGGGAGTTATTTCCTCAGCTATTTCTTTGTAAGTAGATTTTGTCTGTCATTAGAAATTTGACATGGAGTGATTTTAGTGTATTATCTATCTGAAGGGTATTTGGGAGGGTTAAATGAGTAAAATATGAAAAGTGCATAGCAACATTCTTTGCCACAATTTGGGTGCATAATATTAGTTCTCTTTCTCCTTTTCAAAGTGATCTGCTTTGGGACTTTATTGTCTATGTTTTTTTGTATTGTCATTAACTTCTCGTATTTTTAAAATTGTTTCCTTTTACTTTCTGTCTTAAAGTTTTGGATCTTTTTTAGTCTTAATTTCAACTACCTACACTTAATATAAATTGACTTTTGAGTACAATTTGAGATCCATTCTACAGCCTTTGATACTTGAACCTAGGCTGCTTTTATTTTAAAGTATTTTCATTTTCAATAATGAATTCCCCTTTGATCCAATAAATAGTTTAAAAGAGTGTTTTAAAACTTCTAAAGAGATGGGTTTTATTATTGTTAATGGCTTTTGTTTGTCTATACTTTTGTTGTTAATTTCTACTAGTGAATTTTGGTTAAAGAATAAGCTCTATGTGGTTTCTGCTTTCTGAAATTAACTGAGCTTTTCTTTTTTTGACCTCATGTAAGATTAGGGACCAAAATGTGTTTTTTCTGTTGTTTCTCTATCACCTATGAGCTCAAGCTTAATGATAAGTTGAATCAACACTTTTGAATTTACTTTGTGGATTTGTTTGTAAAAGTTTCTGCTTTGTATAGTGATGCCATCTTATTATTCATGATTGATAAGTCATAACTGCCAGCTAGGTAATATTTTCCTCAGAAACAGTAAAGCATAGTAGTTAAGGTGGAGAGCTCTGGTGTCAAACGTTAGAAAGTCTATTCTATTTCAAGATTAAGGAAGATTCTTATATAGTTTCTCTTCTAATATTTACTCTGATACATTTTTCCCTCTTCTACTTTCTAAGTTCCAATTAAACTTATACTTCATCTTCTTATCCTGTTTTTTACCTCTCATCTATAGGTACTTTCGATTTTTTTCCTACACTTGGAACATTCTAGATAGTATTTTTCATCCAGTTTTTAGTTTAATAATCTCTTTTCAGCTGTGTCGAATATGTTGTTAAACATGACAATTGTACTTTGAATTTTTATAATTTTTTCGGTTTTAGACTTTCTTACTTCCAAATTGCTATGACATGTTTCTATGACTTCTAGTTCCCTATGAAATTTTCTAGGTTTTCTTTTGTCTTTGAACATAGCAATAATAGTTATTTTATACTGTCTGATTTTTCCACGTTTGAAGTTTTTGTGGGTCTGTTTATATTTATTGTTTCTGCTGTGTGCTTCTCTTATATCTTTTATATTCTCTTGCAAGCTAATTATTGTTGACTGTGTGCTATAAATTGCATTTGAAAAGTTATCTGTGGAAACAATTTGTGGCAAAGAGTATCTTCTTCCAGAGAGAATTTGTTTGCTTCTGACAGGTGCCTGGGTGTACTACCTACTAGTCAAGGACTACTCGAATCCAGCGTCCAGATTCAAGAGTTTCTGGGTAGTCCATTTGAACTACAGGGCTACAAATACATTCCATTTGCTTTTATTTCACTCTTACTGTTAATGGTGAAACCGTTCTGAGTCTATTAGGTATTAGACCTTGGGTTATGACTTTTATACTCCTTTTTCCCCTAGGCTCCAAAAACCTCACTTATGTATCTCAGCTCTTTCTCTGAATATATCCTTAGGGCAAAGTCAACAAGCTTTGAGTGTCTCACATAGCTTTTACTTTCTCCTAGATCTTGGCTTAGCAATTCCTCATAACTTTCCAGGATATGTTTTACTTGTTATTCAACATTTTTAGTTTTCTTCTATAATAGAGTTTATCTGAATTACCTAGGCCTCCATTATCAAAAACAGAAACCCTTGTTTTTAAAAATTCTGCTTAGGGGCCTAATCTGAGGCATGCAAAAAAAAAAAAAATTCTTTTGAGGGACCTAATTTATTTTTTTTTAATTGGTATTTTAAAAGCAAGATTGTTTCTAGGTGTAGCTAGACTTCTTTGTGATCAAGTAATCGTATTATGTGGCAATAACCAGGTGGGTAGCCACTTTCTTATACGTGTGTCTGGTTTTAAAAAATATATGGTTACACAAATGTGTGTAAATTTAAAATATTTAACAGAAATAGAACTATCTGCATTTAATTGCCAGTTGAGTATAGTACATCTAAGCTAAAACTGATAACATCCTTATTAATTACCATCTGCCTTTTTATGTACTTTTTAGACAATAGAATCATTGAAGATAGAAATATTTCCTCATTTTTAAACGTTTCCTTTTTACCTATTCGATTATGTAAATGAAATGGTTCATTACAACTGAAAACAATAATAAAACTGACGTTTTCACAATTTTACTAAATCACCAAGGGACTATCACAGATAAGAATTTGCTCAGGAAATACTGATGTAAATAGCAATAGATTTATACATATTCAACTTGAAGATTTTTGTTCACATTTATAAATAAATTCAACATATTTGTGCAGCAATCTACAATAAATTATAGCAATAAATTGTACAAGTTGTAACGTGAGAACTGGTTTTAAACTTTACAAATTAATGTTTTATTTAACATTTGAATTGCTCAAATTCATATAAATTGTTTTTTTATTGTTACCTTATCTGTTAGAATTTATTTTTGTACGTAATTATTAACCTTTTTGGCAGTTTCCAATTTCAAGAATTCCATGCATGTTCACAGACATCATTTTCTGTACTGTAAAACATTTGTTTCTTGATTTGCTGAGTTGAAGCATTCAATTTAAGTCATTAGCTAAACAGAAGTCCTCAGTTTATGCTAATATTGTTTTGTCATAATGTCAATCAGCAAGTATTACAGAGTGACACAATGGCAGTGAATTTCATTGTCATTAATCTGAGAAAGCTTTGGGCTTTTCTTGGCAAAGAGCAGAGGTGGGCTGTGTCAAGGTTATGGAGGAGATACAAATTTTACTAAGCTTGGTGATACTTTTTTTTGTGATGTCCTTAAGTGCTATTTAATGATAGTCCTACAATTATAGGCAGAAAGGGAAACTAGTTTGTATTTAAAGATAAGGAAATTGAGGCTAAAGAGTTTAAGTAACTTAGTCAACACGTCACAGCCTGTTAGGGCAAAGCCTTGACTAGAGCGCAAGTCTCCACTGCAACATACTTTTTCTCTTGTTTCAAATGCTAGTGTTTAAAACAGGAAGAGGCAAGTACGTACATTATGTTTGCATCTTTCTGTCAGAGGTACTAGAGGAGCAGTTTGTCATCTCTTGCAATGGGATATTGTAGAAAGCCCTACCTGGGAGTCAAAATGCCAAGATTCTAGTATGTTCTACATTATATACTGGTCAATTTTTGGAAGCTCTTCAAGTTTATAAACTGGAGATTATACTTGTATTGGCAGATAATAGAGAACTATATTGACAGAATGTCTGATAATAAACTTGAACATACTAGAAAGGAGTTCTAAAGTAGATATATGTCACATGTGCAAATCAAATCTGTCTTTCATTTCTTTGTTAATTCTTAAGGTATTCATGTTCTATTTTTTCAGCTTTCACTAGTCCACTTCTAGAGCATATATATGCACTATGCTAGGAAAAGCAGCATTGTTTATACACTTAATGTTTCGTTGATTACAATCCATAGCACAGTGTGTGTCTTGGCCCTATGGTTATAGTGAGTGTCATAGTTAAGGATATAGTATAAAAGGATCCAAGAACCTGATTTGAAAGTGTGTTTTTATATAACATTTTTCTGTTATGGGTATGTGGTATGTATGTATCCATGCTAATGGCACGCAGATAAAAATAACTTTGGCAGGATCTTTTTTGTAAAGGAGCTACAATCATTCCTTGCAAGTACTGCTTAATAACAGTAACTAACTGTTTAATAACAGTAATATCTCTAACTGTTTAATAACAGTAATATCAAGGAAAATTGAATGTTAAGCAGCGTCAATATTTATTTGTGGTATAAGGGTGTATATTTGTATAATGAAAAAGGAAAAGTTCCAACTGTTGATTTTATGTTATTTTTAATTGATGGGAGTACTGGATTGTGGTTTTATATGAGGCTTATTAGCTCTGTAGGCTAATCTTTCCTCCTATTTAAAGTCTTAGGACCAGAGATTTGAAAAGTGATCCTGCTTTACTATACCTTTGAGCTGGAGAATACTTTGAGAAATCAACATTTACCAGTCTCTCGCTTCCTTTCTGAGTAGTGTCATTGCTGATATTCAGATACACATGTTGGAAGGAACATTCTGTGGCATGAATCTTGACATGATCAATTTGCTAGTTTAAATATAGATTTTCACTGCCCTGTCATGTTCTCTTGATAACTTGAACCATGAGAAATAAAACTTGCTGAGAGTGATCATCTAATATGTTGTCTTTACAAAGAATGAAGTTGGCCTCCTGCAAAGCTCTTTGAATACTGGCGAAGACCCAGTGCTTCACGAGTTGATTCTGTTTAGCTTTAAGACTTGGGCCCTGTCTGGGTCCAGGGGAGATGCTGGTACTTTCCCACCCTGTTATGGCCAGTTCTGCTGCTCACTTCCCATGTCACACAACTGTACCTGCAAGGCTCAAACTTAGCCCTCTAATCAGTGTGGGAGAAGGGAGGGAACGTGCTGATGCCCATTCATGAATTCTGACCTAGCAGGATCAATCTGTAGTCAAGGTTCTGTATTGTGGCCCATGATCGGATCTGAGGAAGAACAGTGGTTTCGTAATCATGCAGCTTAAAAATCCCCTAGGACTCATTCTTCAGAGTCTCTGTCCCAGATTCTAATGCCCAGCCCTGCCACAATGCAGTGTGCTGCCCCAGTGTGATAGGTGTGCAGCTCCCTAGTCATCTTGCAGGGGATCCTGACTGAGGGTTTTCCCTCAATAAACACTTTTTTTGGCAGGCCTGATGTGTATGTTACTTGACCATTTGCCATTATTGGCACACAAACCAGAAATAGAACTTCAATTTTGAAATATTATAATAGCTTCTTATGATAAGGAATGATGCCCTAATGAAATACTATATATACCTGTAATAACCTTGTTTGCTAAGGCAGGAAAAAGAAATCCAGTCGTCACTGAGGGTTCAAAGTGCTATAGATTTCTCTGTCACTATCCCCTACTAGATCTAGTATGGTGGTAGAACATATCAGTTATAATCTATTTGGATACCATAACATTTATATACTAAAACCTTTCCACATGCCTCTACCCGACTGTTAATTTAGTAATTTTTTTTCACTCCTGGACAAAAAAATATAGGAATTTCAACTGCATAATTTTAATGTCGTTGTTAAAAGTTTGTATTTCAATCAAAGGTGTTTTTAAAATACTATTTTCACCCCTCTTCATCTTTACAGTTTATGGATTAGAAAGATTATTTTTAAACTCTAAGGGAAAGCACACTTATTGTAAGGTTTTATGCTATATTATAGGAATTTAATGTTTATTATAGAAGTGATCATATAAAATAATATTCATACTTTTAAAACTGATCTCGATACATCTCTAAGGTAATGGTATTTGATATAATTTAATTAAAATTTGAATCAATTTCTTTACAACAAAGGATAATCTTGTTTGCTAAAGTTTTTATTTATTTTGTTTTTCAAGTCTTTCTGGAGAAATGCAAAGGTTAATTTTATATATAAACGTGTGGCTAATCTTTTTTTATATACACTCATATTCCTGTTAACTGAAGTCCATAAATGCAAGCTACTTCCTCACTATTTTAATGAAATTATTGCCTGATGTAAGCACTTGAAACCACTGGTAAAGTGATCTTAAAAGTTTGTTATAAGCTATCCATACATAAGTTCTGGAAATTTTGTTTCATTAACTGTTTTGTCAAATAAAGAAACAGAAATATAGATGAGATGCAGAAGGAAGTAAAGGGAGAGAATGGAGAGAGGGAGTTTGCTAGAGTTCTTAATACTTTTTAGCATTAGCTAAATGTTAACAAAATATGACTATATTTTAAAATAGCTAAGTTTTGCTTCAACAAGCATTCAAAAAAATACTGATAGAAATCATATATTTTAATAATATGCTTCCCATCTTAATGTTAGGTCTTCAAACATGAACTAGCTTACTTACTGACTGGAATTCTTGGAGCAGCGATAGATTATTGGATCGTCCTTGGTCTTAAGATGGGTAGAAATGTGATGCGACACATGTCTGAGGACTTAGGAAGTTATGTTTCCCTTTCGTGTGATGGTAAGTATGTCTATGTTATGTTTTTCTTAAACCCATTGTAGAAATTAGATTTGAGCTTCCTTTAACATATGTGCATAGGAAGCTTCCCTTAAAAGTTACGAATATTTACACATTTGTATATATATACATATACACACATGTGTGCACACATCCATAGACAATATAAAGAGGAAGGTAAAAATTACCCATAATGAATTCTCCCATACAGATAACCATTGTTAAGGTTTTAATACATTCCTTTCAAGTATTTCTAAGCAATTTTACATTTACTATATATGTAGTATTGTATTCTTATTTTCCTTTAAATATTACATGAGCCTTCTCCCAGGACACACATCATTTGTTATTCAAAAATATTTTGATGATTTTATGAAAATTGAAATTAAATTATAGTATAGAAAATAGTACCTGGAAATAAATTATTGTATGTCTACATATAATATTGTTAATGTTTTCCTTAATCCTACCACTGAAAATTAAACCATCCTATGTAACTAAACATTTAACCAAATTAAAAATCACTTTATTCTCTTTTCATTGGAGATTGGCTCTTTTGTGGATGTTTTTGAATCTCTCATGATAAAAACAATTTCAATATCTTTAATACTTCTAATCATTCAAGCTGAGTAGAAAGCATTGCGTGTCTCTGAACTTATCTGCCATATGAACAGTTCCTAGGTCTGTCTTTGCATGAATACTTAACAGTATTAAAAAATTAAATTCACTGAATCAGAATACTTATAAAGTCACCTGCATAACTTGGGTTAAATCATTGTTTAAAACATTTTTCCCGTGTACCTTTGCTGCATAATTTTTTTTATTGTAACAAAAAGTTGCTACTATTTATTTTCCATTGAGTCTAGTGATCTAACAGATGAGCCTGGATGAAGCAAATAGAAGTAATTTATATGAATAAATTTATCAGTCTTTCTCTTCCCCCCATTACCTACTTTAATTTTTAAAGTTGCCTCTCAAATAAGTTGGGTGAGTAATACTATTTAAGCAATGTGATGGCAAAGCTCATTTTCAGGTGCTCATCTTATGAAAAATTCTTTTTTGGGTCTCCGGAGAGAGGGAGACTTTCCTATGACCTTATGTTCATCACTAAACTTCAAAGCCAGTTTAGGGGAACTATGGAAATCTCTCTCTCCCCCCCCCTCCTTTATCCTCCCCCCTACTCTCGCCCCCCCCAAAGTCCCTCTTTCTGTAATCCTGAACTCCTAAAATGAACATATTTTAAACCAAGCTAGCTTTTTGTGCCCCCCCCCAAATATAAAAGATGATTTTTTATATACTTAAAAATATTTTACACTGCAAAATAAGTATTCTGTTTTGTTATGCGTGGGTTTCAGTGCATCTTGGTTTTATATAAAAGGAAAAGTTCTTGAATATGCTGTCAATCACTTTAATACTTTGAAAAGAGAATCTAGAAGAGGAATCCAGGTTATAACTGGATTCAGGATTTATTCGATGATGCCCTCTGCAAAGAGAGGTTTCTTTTTATACTACTGAAGTTAAAAGATTTTTATCTAAAGCATTTTATCTCCTTTTTTTCTCTTTCTGTTTCATTGAGCTGAGGGGTGATTGCTGTTCCTTTTGTGAAGTAGCTGTCCTTTGTTGCATGACTTTTTAACATTTCTTAGCTCAAATTCAATCTTGCTGCAGAACCCTTTCTTATCATTTCTTTCCCACCATTCCTACTTGCTAGTTGTGTGTGTGTGTGTGTGTCTTTTTTCCATTTTAGAAACAGAATTCTGGCATTATTGGCCAGAAGGAAAAGGAAACATTCAGCTAAAAGGATTCCCTGTTTTCATTCCATAGTGGAAATCTCTTTGAATTTGGTGACTCAGGATGGGATTAACAGTGGCTTTCAAGGCTATTCATATAGTTATATGTGTTGTTTCTAGTATGTATTGGTTTCCTTTAGGGAAATATACCATAGTTTACCCAAAACCATGAAATGAGCCTTGTATTAACTGGGATCTGCTACATGTTATACATCAGCTTTAGTGCTTTCTTTACTCATATTCTGAATTTCCCTTCACTTTAAAGTAAGGCATTCTTATCCACTGTTATTTCCAGTTTTTACATGACAAGTTTAAACCCAAAAGTTTGAGCCTGTGACTGACTCAAGCTAAAAACTAGACTTTAACATTACCATTATAATGCTGTCGACAAACTGAGTGATTATTTTGCTCTCTAGGATCTATTCAATCACTAATATTTAAAACTCTAGATGAGATTTAAACTATATCCCTGTTTGAAAAGTATGTTTAAGCTTTTCTTTACCCTTCTCAAAACACACGCACAGTTCTTCCATTTTTGCTATAATAGTCAGTTTTATTTTGTTTTTGTTTTTTGTTTTTTTCAGGTGTACAAAGCAACATAATAGACATTTACATCCTCGCAAAGTGATAACCTTCCTCCCCATAATATAATAGGCAGTTTTAAAAATTTTAACATTTCTAAAAATAATTCAAATTATAGTTGGTTCTTTAGGCTATTGATAGGTGGTTTTAAAAAATTAAACATATATTTCTAAAAATAGTTGAAATTAATATCTTTCCAAGTTTTTGTTGTTACAAATATGTCTTGATTTGTCAAGAGAGAGAAATCAAGCAAACAGTTTACCCTTAAGAGAACAGTAGCTTATCTACAGCTAACATGCAAAATTAAAATGTTGACTATGGAGTCAGTAGAATAATATGCTTATCCTTACAAGTGAACTAGATATTCTAATGATGTCCTTTTTGTCAATATTTTGATGTTTTGATGAAGAACATTTCTTTTTCTTTTTTAATATTCCCTCGTTTTAAAAAAAAATCCTTTCCATTCTTCAGCTCATTTACTATTTTTGCTTTTTGCTTTTCTTAAGTCATTGGTAAAGATGTTATAATTTAGTTGTTAAATAACTTCCAGTTGTAAATATTGGTCCATCTTTCTCATTTATGGCAAACTGGATATTTTGGTTTTTCCTCATCCAAAAGTATAAAATTCAGATTCAGATCTATTGAATTAATTTTAATTTAGTAAAATTATTATTAGTTGTTAATTGTTTTATAGAAAATTAAGGCAGAAGATATTTCAGTAGATAAGTAAAATCCTTTTTTCTTTCCATCAGATCTCATGTCCATCAACCCCACATATATAGTATTTTTTATTTCTAAACGCTTTGAACAGAATATTTTCTATATCCCTTTGTATATTTTAAGATCAAGTGATCTGATTTTTTTTTTTTTTTTTTAATGCTTAGTTGAAATTCCTGATATATTGGCTTACACTAAGGATTGGCAAACTTTTTTTTTTATAAAGTACCAGAAATATTTTTGGCTTTACAGGCTCTACAGTTTCTCTCCCATCTATTCAACTCTGCAGTTGTAGTAAGAAAGCAACAATACATAAATGAACAAAGCTGTGTTCTAATAAGCCTTGATTCATAAAAATAAGCAGCAGGACATAGTTTGTCAATCCCTAACTAAAAGTTACTTCTCCTGTTTTCAATTGGAAGAAAGCATGACCTCAAAATCTTCTATACTATTTAAAGTTTTCTTCAGATAACTGTAATAAAGCTTTCTTTGCCTTTGGCAGACTACGTCATTATCTTTTCCTAATAAGTAGTTTTCCAAATTTTTATTCACCTGTTTTTTAAATCGCTATTTTAATCCCTCTCCATGCTTCAGACCTCTTCCATCAATTAAATTTTTATGATTGTCTCAGTCAAAATGTTTCTGTTGCCTTCATTTGTTCAACAAATCTTTATTTGTCCCTCTACCACTCATTGAGCTAAACACTTCATATGCAGTAGAAGAGGGAAACAAAACATGGTCCTTGCCCTTTTGAAGTTTTAAGTGGGAGAGGCAGACTGTAATTAAGTTAATGTAAATACATAATTTAAAAATGCTAAGTGCTCCAAACAAGAAAAACTAGGTGTTGAGATGGTTGAACTTACTTTATATTGGGTGGTCAAGGGAAGCAGAACCTGAAGGATAAGTAGTTTGGCAGACTCAGGGAAGTGTGTTCCAGTCAGAAGAACCATTTACCAACACTGAGATAGGAAAGAGCCAGGCCTGTTTGACATTTTCTGGTGTCTGGCTATTTGACGTCTTCTGGTGTTTGGCTAATGGCAGACAATAAGGACAAGAGTGGCCAGACTAAAGCCAAAGAAGGGGAAGAGGAGTTTGCATAGGAACTTCTAAGCCTTGTTGAGGAATTAGAAGCCATTTTAACAAGGGAGTGGCATGATCTGATTAACTTTTTTAACAAAACATCATCCTGTCTTGGCTCTTTAGAGTTATTGCTATCTGCCTGTCATTCAGCCATTCCTTTATCAAATACTGAATGTTCATTCTGTGCAAGTTAGTGATCTACAAGCTATGAGGGCCGCAAAAATGACCATGCCCTTAAAAATCTTACAGTCCAGGGGCTAAGTTTCTCATGTTCATCTATTATCATTTCCTTTGCATGTGTTACCTGGTAATATGTGGATCCATTATCATTTATTTCCGTTTTTTTTTTAAACCAGTCAAATGTTCTTTCTAGATGAGCAACTCCATTTCGAAGTTCCAAAACAAGATAATCTCTTGAGCTACACAGTGCAAGTTATTTCAGCTTTCCTTTTGCCTTTGCTTGGACTTGATATGTTAAGAGATTAGTTGGTTATAGTAAACTCTGTGATGATAGATATACTCTTTTTAATGTATACGACTAGAGATTTAATGTTCAAATTCCTTTTGATGATTATCCTTCAGTTTACTGCTTGCAGTTTCAGCTAATACTAACAGCCTAGAAGGTTGTAAGTAGTCAGTTGTAATAAAAGGTTGTAAATAACTTCTTTCTCATTTCTAGTTCTTACAAATTGTACCTCTGTTGAGGCTATTCTGGAAAGGGTTATTTGAAATCAACAATCATTTCTGTGTGGGGTTAGGTGGGATCTGATACTTGACATCTGACTGGAGCCATTTACTCATAGGATCGTCTGTACAAGGCACGAACCTCAGGTCTCTAAGTCAAGGCAGTTTCTTTCTTATCCTGTTTGTTTTGGGCCTGATAATTCTTTGTTGTGGGGGGATGTCCTGTGAACTATGAATTATAAGATGTTTAGCAGCATCCTAGCTTTTGCCCACTAGATGCCAGCCGGACCTCCCTCCCAAGTTGTGACAACCAAAACTTGCCAGATGTTCCCTGGAGCAATGACCCCTCCCCCTTAGTCCATTTTTCCTCCATGCATACCCCTTTCCCCCAATTGAAAATCAGACTGTCAAATCAAACAGTAAAGGACTATAAGGATATTAGAGACCCAACCTTTTGGGAAGGCATCTGATTAGGACTTGACTTTCATTGGGTGTCTGAAGTCTCTTCAGCCTGAAGGAACTCAGCCCCTGATTGGGGAGGTCAAGTTTTATACTTTCTATTGCTATTAAATTTATCATTCTGTCCAATTTTTTAAAATTACAATATGGCTTGCATCATATTTCCATTGGGCAACACCACTTTATTTATTTTTTTTTTAATTTTAATTACAGTTAACATTCAGTATTGTATTAGTTTCAGGTTACAGTATAGTGGTTAGACATTTATATAACTTTTAAAGTGATACCCCCCCCCATGGCACTATACATAGTACCCACCTGGCACTATACATAGTTACTACAATATTATGGACTGTATTCTCTATGCTTTACTTTACATCCCTGTGATTTTTTTGTAACTACGTACCAACTTTTAGATCTTAATCCCTTCACCTTTTCCTCACAGGCCCCCTACCCCTCTCATATGGCAACCATCAGTTTGTTCTTTGTATCTATGAGTTTCTTTTTTTTGTTTGTTTGTTTGTTTTTTTTAAGATTCCATATGTAAGTGAAATCATACCGTACTTTTTATCTGACTTATTTCAGATAATACCTTCTAGATCCATCCATGTTGTCACAAATGGTAACATTTCATTCTTTTTTTAATGTCTGAGGAGTATTCCATTGTATGTATGTACCACATCTTCTTTATGCAGTCGTCTGTCCATGGACACTTAGATTGCTTCCAATCTGGGCTATTGTAAATAATGCTGCAGTGAACATGGGAGTACGTATATCTTTTTGAATTAGTGTTTTGGATTTCCTCAGATAAATCCTCAGATGTGGAATTGCTGGGTCATAAGGTAGTTCTATTTTTAATTTTTTAAGGAACCTCCATACTGTTTTCCATAGTGGCTGAACTAATTTGCAATCCCACCAGCAGTACACTAGGGTTCCCTTTTCTCCACATCCTCGCCAACACTTGTTTGTTGATTTATTGATGATGGCCATTCCAACAGGTGTGAGGTGATACTTCATTGTGGTTTTAATTTGCATTTCTCTGATGATTAGTGACGTTGAGCATCTTTTCATATTTTTATCGGCCATCTGTATGTCCATTTGGGGAAATGTGTATTCAGGTCCTCTGCCCATTTTTTAATTAGAGTGTTAGTTTTTTCTTTTTTTGGTGTAAAGTTGCACAGATTCTTTATAAATTTTGGATAGTAACCCCTTATCAGATGTATCATTGACAAATATTTTCTCCCATTCGATAGGTTGTCATGTTTTGTTGATGGTTTCCTTTGCTATGCAAAAACTTTTTAGTTTGATGTAGTCTCATTTATTATTTTCTTTTCTTTCCCTTGTCCAAGATGTATCTAAAAAATATATGTATTACCCTGTTTCCCAAAAAAAAAGACCTAGCTGGACAATCAGCTCTAATGCATCTTTTGGAGCAAAAATTCATATAAGACCCAGTATTATATTGTATTATACCATATCATACCCGGTTTTATAGTAAAATAAGACCAGGTCTTATATTAATTTTTGCTCCAAAAGACATTAGAGCTGATTGTCCAGCTAGGTCTTATTTTCGGGGAAACACATAAACTAAAAATAATGTCAAAGAGTTTATTACCTATGAAGTATGCCACTTAAGTTTGCAAACTCATCCTAGAAAAAGTGCTACATACCTCATTGCTGTATATCATTATGGTCACCTTTAAAGTACTTCCCTTGGGAATCTATGCACCACTGCTAATGCCTAGTCCGCCCTTCAAAGCAATTTTGGAACTTTTTTTCTGGAGTGGCCATCAGAGCTGTCGGGGTATTACCCTTGCTGTCTTGAATGGCATCAAAATATCATCCTTTCAATATTTCCTTTATCTTCGGGTAAAGAAAGAAGTCATCGGGGGCCAGATCAGGTGAATAGGGAGGGTGTTCCAACACAGTTATTTGTTTACTGGCTAAAAACTCCCGCACAGACTGCCGTGTGAGCTGGTGCATTGTCGTGATACAAGAGCCATGAATTGTTGGCGAAAAGCTCAGGTTGCCTAACTTTTTCACACAGTCTTTTCAGCACTTCCAAATAGTAGACTTGGTTAACTGTTTGTCCAGTTGGTACAAATTCATAATGAATAATCCTTCTGATATCAAAAAAAGTTAACATCGTTGCAACATGTTCACGAACTTAATTGTCAGACCTCATATGTTTTCGCCTAGGAGTTTTATGGTTTTGGTTTCCTCTAAGTTCATTAGCATCATTATAACCAGTGTTTTGAACTTTGTATCTGGTGCATTGCTTGTGTCCATTTTGTTTAGTTCTTTTTCTGGATTTTTATTTCATTTTTTCATTTGGGACATTATTTTTGGCTGCCTCTCCATGTTTGTTTCTGTGTTTTAGGTAATCTGCTACATATCCCAGTCTTGGCAGGGTGGCCTTATATAGTAGGTGCCCTGTATGGCTCAGTGGCACAGTCTCCCGGGTTACCTGAGCCAGGTGCTCCAGGGGTGTCCCTCATGTGGGTTGTGTGTGCCCTTCTGTTATAGTTGAGCCTTGATTGCTGTTCACCCATCAATGGGTGAGATTGACCCTCAGAGTGACTGGCTGTGAGGGGTGGCTGTGACTTCAACAGACAAGGAGTTGTGCTGGGGCAGGCTCCATGGAGCAAGATTTGCTTTAGCGGAGCTGTGATTCCTGCTGAGTTCATCCTTTGGATGTGTTTTTGGTGCTAATTACATGGTTTTCTATTGTGGCCACCAGGTGTGTTGGTTGTGGGGCCTCTTGGGAAGGGCTCTTGTGAAGGCCAATATCAGCTGCTGCCTGTGCCTGGGCAGGTGCACCTGGTAGGAGCAGCACAGTGATCTCTGTTTGGTAGCTGCCTATGCTGCAGTTGGAAGCACCTGGGAGAGGCTATGCTGGGAACTGAGGTAGGCTGCTAGTTAACAAGAGGTACCGGCACTCTAAGGCCAGCTGCTGCTTGTTTGGGGTTTGGGGAGTTTTTTGTAATTTCCGTAGTACAGGGAGGCCAGCTGCTTGTGAGGAAAAGCTTCTGAAAGAGATTCAGGCCCATGGCCAATTATGGTGGGTGGGGCAGTGTCTCAGGGAATCACCAGAGTGGAGCAAGTGGTGTTAGCCAGGTGAATGGAGTGTTCAGGTTTGGTTCTCACCTGCTACTGCAGGCTGGATTGGGGGAGGAGCTCAACAAAGGAGTGATGGTGACTGACAGCAGTTCTGTCTGTAAAAGAGCTGCCCCTCCAGCCCTCACCCTCAAGCCAGACAATTCAGTTCCTCTGGATATGTCCCTGGTGCTTTTCAAGCTTCTGTCCCTTTACTGGCACTTAGAGCAAGTGTTTGTGAAGTGTAAGTTTATGTAAATGCTCTTAAGAAGATGCCTGGGTTTACACCAGCCCTCCATCTGACCCTGGCTGGGGAGCCTGTATGAGGCTGGGACCCTTCACTCCTCAGGGGGTACCGAAGCCCAGCTGTCCCTCTTAACCACCACATGTGGGTATGGGACCATCCTGTTTTGCATCTCCGCCCTTCCTATCAGTTTTGATATTGCTTCTGCTTTATATTCTTAGTTCTAGAACTTTTGTTCAGCTAGTCTTCATGTGTTTCTCCATGGCAGTTGTTCTGTAATTTAATTGTCATTTTGAGCTGTTGTGGGAAGAGACAAGTGCAGCATTTATGTACTCCTTTGTCTGAACTAGAACCCCAAGTCTCTTAACCCAAACCTCAGGTCAATCTGCCTATATGTCCAGTTTTAAAAACATATTAACCTATTACATTTATTTTGCTAATTTTATTGGATTTTTTAAATTATTTTTTTCTTCCAGTGTTTATAGTTACTGACTTATCATGTAATACACAACTTTTTTATCTTGTTTGTTTTTGTTTAATTTTGGCTCTTTTAGTAGCCTATTAATTGGTCTTTCTTATTCTTTATCATTCCACTGTATAATCCATTCTCTCATGCAGAGTATTAATAGAGAATTTATAACATTGAATAGATTACATGCGAAATAATCATTCCAGTCCTTTATCATTTTCTGTTCATGCTTATATTTATGCATTTCCATGTTTTTGGAGAACTTGAGGATTTTTAAAGAAGAGATTTGAGGCTCTTGATGTTTTTTGTTGTTTGTTTGACCATTTAAAATTATACCCCATCCCCCACTTGCTATAGTAGGGTGGATACAAACTTCTAAAGAAATCCTTATGCATTCTGTTTTCTTACATTTTCCCTTTTCTTCACCTTTCCTCCTTCTCTGCAGTGTTAGAATTCATGGGTATTGTCAGGGAAAGGGGTCTAATTTATTTTTTCCTATCAACTCAAGACTAATCACTGCAAGTTAAATACACATGTGCCCATTAAAAAAAAAAAACAAAAACAAAAAATCAGTTTTCCAAAGATGCAATCCTATTGTGGGAAGAGATCTTTAACATTAATTGGTAAGCATGGTGATAAAATCCCATAATTGTTTATCCATATATCATCAATCTATTTTTTGTGGTTTAAAATTACGTAGGTGAATCTTATTGGTATAGGAATCATCATTTGCATGAATAAAATCCACAGAGGAAATAGTCTATAGAAATAAATTTCATAGGGTTTAGCAATAACTATATTTACTTTTGTTTTCCACAGATTTTTCTTCCCAGGAATTAGAGATTTTCATTTGTTCCTTTTCCTCCTCCTGGCTTCAAATGTTTATTGCAGAGGCAGTCTTTAAAAAGTTGTGTTTACAGAGTTCCATCAGTATTTATTCTGAGCCACTCTCTCTTGAGAAAATGGTAAGCACCACTCAATTCTAGTTCTTTAAATTTTCAAAAAGTGTATTTTTCTACTTCAAAAACATGGAGTAATGAGTGAATAGAAAAAATTACTTGAGAGTAATAAAGGATTGATAACAGAAAAATAATACAAGAATCTTTGTTTCCTAATCACTTGCCACAGTACGTACGATTATTATTTTGAAAACACCTAGATCCAAAAAAAATTCAACATAGTATTTAATGGTATTTATAAAACAAAATTACTAATGATACCAAAAGTTACTATCTTTTATTCTATAGATCCACTCATTTCCGCTACATTTGATCCATGGTTTTCCAGTTTTATCTTGGCTGTCTTTAACTATCATTAATATCTGATATCTCAAGCAGCTTTTTTAACAAATGATAAATATGTTTGTTAATTAGATTGGGCAAATACTGTTTTTGCAACAATCCTTGTCTTTAACGACTTTTGCACTCCTTATTCTGTTTATTCCAGACTTGTTGAAGGAAGGTACTACTGAAATGGAAATGACAAAATACCAGTTGTACATAAATCACAAATATTTAAAATATGCAAGTTGAATATAAGACTATCAAAAGAGCTTTTCTAAATAAGCATAACAGTGGAATTTGAAAAAAATATTTTGAAGAAGGCATTTTTCTTCTTGTGCATGTCCTGTTGACTTAATGGCATGGAACTATCAGCTTTCTTAATATTTTAGCATGTTTAAATGAGATAGGGTAGCATTCAATGATGAAACCAAGAAAAAATAATTAAATTTAATGGTGAAATGAATTAGGTAATTTATTTTTACTGCTTTCCAGGTTTTTGTAGTTGAGAAAGCAATATAATGTTATTTTCCAACAGGTATATTCCTATTTGCCAGCTTTGGGGAAAACTGGTATGCATGGGACTGGAAAGATGAAGATACCAAAGAAAATAGCACAGCGACCTTGCCTTGAATCTCAGAGGGCCTTACTGATGCTCAATGGTGCTAAACAGAAACAAGTTGAAGGACTGCCAGAGTTACCGTTAAGTGATGCTTATAAACCAACTAGCTTTGTTTTTAGAGTACAGCTCTTTTTCTGACACATTTCTTAAACTTTATGGTTATCTGTGATGCTTTTTGAATTATACTAATTAGAAAACTCAGTCTTCTGTAAGTACGTATGCTCAACATTTTTGCTTTCTTTGATCCATTGTACATGCTTTCTTTCTGTTAAGGTGAAGTACTTTCCAAACTGTTCATCAGATTATTGTTCCACACAATTTTTGCCATGTGTTATAAATTATTTGCTTTATTCTCTCTGCAAAACATAGTTTACTTAGTCTCTTTCTCTACCTGACATTCCATATTCAAAAATTTTTCAGTAGGCAGTTGGGGTGTAAAGTTAATAAGATGAAAATGAATGCATTAAAATTTGTTTCTGTACAATTGAAATACATATAAAAATAGAAAGCGGTAAAGATTTGAATGAATAAGGGGGCTTAAAAGATGAAAGGTTTTTTAAAATACCTGATGCATACTGCCATGCCTTGGTAAAAAACAAGCTTCCATCATTTCTTACTTTATTTTCAGAGAGCTGAACCTTGCTAAATGTTCCTCATCACTAAAAAGATTGAAAAAGAAGTCAGAAGGAGAATTGTCATGTTCTAAGGAGAATTGCCCCTCTTTAGTTACAAAGATGAATTTCCACAAGACTAATTTAAAAGGTATTCCAAGTATCTAAGTTAATTTATGCTAGGAACTTTTCATGGATGTGGTCAGTATTTGCAAGTTTTACACTGTCCCTCATGAATACTTGTACTTAAATACTGAAGTAGGTCCAGAAAATACCTTTCTGGGTAGCATATTATTTTTTAAACTCATTTATTCAAAGGAAGTGATTGTTTAATACCTAGTAAAATAGAGTACACACTAAATACAGTGTGTAGCTCATATTGCACTCTTTCCAGACTTGCCCACCTTACTTTTCTATTCCATCTCAACCCATGCTACTTAGGATCAGTGTTTTTGATTTAAAAGTATAATTCAGTCTTCATCTCTTTCAGTCCTAGACATTTTGTGAACAAAGAATGAAGAGTAGGCTATGTTACATAGCTGTGTTAAGCATATGGACTCTTTTCTTCCAGGCATTGAGCCCAGACTATGAAATGTGTTTGGCTTTTGGTTCTAACTATACTGGAACCTAAGTACCTAAAGGATGGAGTAAAAAGAATAGTGTTGTAATAATTCACTCCAGCACCTTTTACTTAGGCACCTCTTAACTCACAAGTAGAAGCTACCTTTTAAGAGTCTATATCTCTTAAAAAGTAAAATTGTTGAGTGTCTTGTTGATGAGCTATATCATGTTTTTAATACAAATATTATCATTATTAGTGAAGCTCTTAGAAACTTTCAACACAATATAAGTTCATACTTGCTTATCATAAATTCAAAATAACTACCCATTTGGTCAAAATATGAAAAGAATGTATTAAATGAGAGCTCAGATATTAACTTCACCAAACAATGTCCTTTTTCTTTGTTTATTGTGTCAGAATGTAAAATGAATATGAATGACTTTAGGCTGAACAGCAGAAAGAACTGGGAGGGAGGAAGGAATTGAAAACTAGAGGAGGAAAACTTCAAAAGGTTTTCAATGCAATGTAAAAGAAATGTTTTGGTAGAAATTACAGAGATAATCTGTAAAACAGAACCTAAAAATGTGCTTAGTATTTTACAGCAAGAAAAAAACTTTATTCAGTATTTCATTTGTTTTCTAATCAATCACTTAAGTTTTTTTAATTTCCCTTGTATCAGATTATCACTTACAGCTTCTTAGTTATCACAGAGATAGACAATTTTAGCCAGCAGACATTAATGCATCCCTCCTAGAAAAAAACTTAGCCATTCTATTTGTCACTCTTGTTCAGCTTTAAATGGTACTAGGGTTTTTTGGGTTTTTTTGGTGTTTTTTTTCGTGTGTGTGTGTGTGTGTGTGTGTGTGTGTGTGTGTGTGTGTGTGTGTTTATATTAAGATTCCCCCATTTCTCCTTCTCTGTGCTGCTGTAGCCAAGCCAGACAGCCTATTGAGAAGCAGCAAACCATCTGTTAATGGATTTGAAGTTCTGAATTATACTTGAGTGTGTAGAGGCACTCGTGCTTAGCCAGAAACATTCATTTGAATTAAGCTATAAATGCTGTATAAAAAAGAGCCATACATTTAACGTAGGTTCATGAATAAATTTAAGAGAGGGCAATTGCACTCTAAACTTTTATTGCTGCAAAACCCAGTATTTTTGGTGTTCTCTGATCATCTGGGGGTTTTATAGCGGGATTGAAGCTTTAAACCTTGAACTAGAGGGAGACAATGCCTGTGTTAAACCTTTTGCAGTAGAATTTCATTGCTGAATTGCTGATAGAACAGAAGCTCTATGGTTTGGTGGGGTTCCCCCCCCCCTTTTTTTTAGTACAAGAGATGTTTAAACCAGTCAAAAGGAAAACTCAATAAATAATTTTCTGGCTTGGGGCCAGATCTCCTAGTTCATGCCCTTTGATTATTTTCTTTAGTTGATATCTTGTCTTCTCTGGAATAATCTATTAATATTTTATGGCAGGAGAAACACCCCTCCATAGAGCTTGCATAAATAACCAAGTGGAGAGATTGATTCTTCTTCTCTCTTTGCCAGGAATAGACATCAATGTTAAAGGTAAGTTCTGAATCTTTGTGGTCTAATCCATTGTCTTAATATTTGTGATGTTAAACAGTTAAGTGTTTATACTCAGAAAAATCTTTTAAATGTATTTGACTAACATATCTTTAAATTATTGCCAGTAGCGAAACCAAGAAATTCTTCATATATTGGTTTCTAGCTAATAGTGCAGAAATAATTTTTGGTGTCCATATTTTGATCAAATCCCAACATCAATGTTTTAAAATTAATTTTTCTTATAGTTATAAATATGATTATGCCCTAGATAATTTTTGTTAAAGCATTCTATTTGTATATGAAGCACCTAGGAAGTCACACTGGTAAGGAAAGTAGAATATTAATACTTCACTACCAAAAGTCCTACTTTTGCTGTTTTAAAACTTGTCTTGATTTCTAATTTAGACAATGCTGGCTGGACGCCTTTGCATGAAGCCTGTAACTATGGTAACACAGTGTGTGTCCAGGAAATTTTGCAACGTTGTCCAGAGGTAGATCTGCTCACTCAAGTGGACGGGGTGACTCCTTTGCATGATGCACTGTCAAACGGACATGTAGAAATTGGCAAGCTGCTACTCCAGCATGGTGGTGAGTGCGTTTATGCTAAACGGGTTTTGATAAATTATCCAGTTTTTTGATGAATCCCTCAGAGGTAGATAGCATTTTATATACACGTATTTAAGATCTGTAAGGAAAGATGCCTTTATTTTATATTAATGAAAAGTAAAGATAAAAAGTCTCCTAGAATATAAGCACCTTTTATTTAGGAGGGATAAAAAAGCCTTTTTATAATATGTATTTATTTATTTATTGTATTATTAAGCCTGTTTAGTTTTGTGTGTGAGAATGTATTTTGAATTGAGTGTGTTGGTTTTAAATATTAATACTTTTACTTAAAGTATGTAATGTCTTTGTGAAACAGCCCTTTCTGAAAGCTTATTAATAAATGGATATAAATGTTCAATTGTGATTACTTGGATTTTTCATTCTTGTTTCATTTCCTGTATGTAACTGCTAACTCGGTTAATCTTCTTTATGAGTCATTTCTTTACAGACTATAAAAGAAGGTACCCTAGAATATCTCTTCTTCATTCACATTTTGCAGTCAATTAAGTTAAAGTGGGAGGATTTTCAAGTGGTGGTAACTGTTGTGTAGGGGTTTTGTCATAGAGGTAACTTGAGCTTAATATTCACCTGCTTTTTCTGCTGATTTCTTTCTCTCTGCTTTCAGGAACCCATCCCCATGTTTTTCAGTGACATTCTTCTTATATTTGAACTGAAAACTAATAAATTTTACATCAAAATAGTCAAAACTGACTTGCGTTTTAAAAGAAAAACAAAGGAAAACTGATAAGTAGCTTATAATGCAGAAATGAAGATTTGTATAAATTTTCTGTTAGCTTTTTTTTGTACCAATATTAACTCGAAATAGAAAATTATTTTATCCCATATTTAAAGCTATTGATTCTGCATGAAAATAAAAGTATATTTTTTTTAGATTTCTTTTTACTATATATCTCTCTCTCTCTCTCTCTCTAAGAAAGGCTGTGTAATGGTAACTTAAGATGTTTAGTTATTTACAGTCTTCTCCTGCCCCCTAAAGGCCTTACTGTGTCTGTTGTACTGATACCATTTCATAATACATTTTTCAGTTCTACATTTTTTATTATTATATGTTTACTGAAACAATGTTTTGTCTCCTAAGTGCTTTATTTTTCTATTCAACCATGTATCAGACATTCCAAGCCAATATTCAGCTTTGCTTCAAGTTGTCTCAGTGATATAAAAGACATTATTACATTAAGTCCAACTCTTTAGAAGACAATGGCATTATAGCAACCAATGTGAATTTTTCTAGGGTCCTTGGTGAAGATGAGTCAGTCCCTTGTCCTAAGAGAGGAAATCTACTTCTTGCATTTATCAAGATCCTTTAGCAATCATACAGATTTATCTTTGCCTTAGTCACATTCTGGATCTGGAGCTGTCAAATGATTTGGTTCCATCATTGTAGGAACTATGTTAGCTCTTCATTGTGAGTCACTTAGTCTTGAGAGCAATAATCTTAAGGATTTATTTGATTCTACAACCTTTGTTTACTTTTAGTAACTTGTGTCTGTGAATCTTTTTTTTAACAGGAGTAACTTGGAGCATTATTTTAGCAATACCAACATAATGAAAAGAAACCTAATGTTGATTGAGAGTTTTTTTTCATATATCGTCAGTGATTGATCTTTTACATTCAATACATTTTATATTTAGACCACTACACATGTCTGATCAGATTCGTCATTAAGCTTCAGCAGCTGTAACCTATTCTCCCTGTCTGATAATGTGATCTATGTTGTATGGTAGGACTTTCTGATCATGTCTACGAGTACTAAAACCTTTCTATTCCTGATAACATTTTTATGGCACAATGCATAAATAATTATAGGACTTGACAGAGGTACAGATACTTCTGTACTTTGCTGTGAGACCACATACTGAGTTATTGTTGTTTTGCTTCTCCATCATCATCCTTTACTACCTAGAGGATAAACTCTTATCTTCAGTAGTTTCTAAGTAGGCCGTTAGATGGGTTTAGCTACAATAGATGGATGAATTCTGAGTTTGACCCAGACCAGTTAACATTTTAGTTTTTGTGTTCTGTTTGGGCAAGGTCGCCTGTTGTCAATGGAAGGGGGCACTACTTTCTCTTCTTGGTGATATTGTGGGATACCTTTGAGACTCTTATGCAGAATTTCAGACGAATATGTTTTGTTAAATTCTTCTGTTAACACTGAAATTTTTATTTCAAGATAACAGCGTGTGAAGTTTCATAAGAGTTTTATGTTTTTTATTTATAATCATCTGTATTATTGAACCAAGGCATGTACTTTTAGGCAACTCTCATTAGGCAGTTTACTAGAATTTTGGTGTTTTTAAATGCCCCTTTATCGGGCAGTCAATATGTATAGCCAGTTGCTGATGTCAACATGAATTAGTACAAAATATGATTGTAAACAGAGCCCTGGATGCTTTAGAAAAACAGAGAGAAAACAGCTGTTAAGCTGCAAAAGTAAAAATGTTTTACTATTAACATTCTGCATTCTCTTTTTCACAGGCCCAGTGCTTTTACAGCAGAGGAACTCTAAGGGGGAATTGCCCTTGGATTATGTGTTATCGTCTCAGATCAAGGAAGAACTATTTGCTATTACAAAAATAGAAGATACAGTGGAGAACTTTCATGCACAAACAGAGAAACAGTTTTACCACCAGCAACTTGAGTTTGGCTCGTTTTTACTTAGTAGGATGTTGCTAAATTTTTGTTCAATTTTTGATTTATCTTCAGAGTTCCTCTTAGCTTTCAAAGGGTTAACTCATTTAAATGAGCTGCTTATGGCTTGTAAGAATTACAAGGAAACCACCAGTGCTCATACTGACTGGTTATTGGACCTTTATGCTAGAAATATCAAGACATTGCTAAAGCTCCCAAGTATTCTTAAGGAACTGCCTGAGAGCTTAAAAGTGTGTCCTGGAGTACACACTGAGGCCTTATTGGTGAAACTGGAAATCATGTGTCGGTCAGTCACAGAGTTTTCATGATGATGCCAAAAAATAGGAATCAGCCCTCTAAACCTGATCAGCTTGCTTTAACATTATATGTACTTCATAGCTTATTAACAAATATTGATTTGGTTTTATTTATTGACAGAATTTGCAGCCTTGCTAAATTTTAAAAGCACCTCTGCAAAACTAATATAGGCTTTTCTGTCTTTTTCCAGTATAGAATTTGTCTCAAAAGGAAAAAAAAAAAATGTTTTGTTTGGTATACACTAATTTGTTTAATCTTTATCATTATTTTTTTTCTGAAAGTGGTATTTATTTATATTGTATATGTAAAATTTGTTAATTTAAATATTTTATTCAAATCAAAATGTAATGTCCTCTATTCTAACTGTTCTAGATCTTAGAATCATGGCAAGGACATTCATGCAAGTGTGCACCTATAAACATGTAGCTCCCTGTTTCTTCTCTGAAGGATGTGGACTAAAATACTGTTTTGTGTGTTTCTAAAATAAACATTTTTAAAATTGTGTGTTTCTAAAATAAACATTTCTAAAATTTACAATAATAATATTCTTTTGGTTTTTAAATGCAGTGAATGTGCAAAGTTTGACAATATGATCCCTTGATCTATTTTATTACAGCAGTTCACATACAAAGTGTGTTTCTACTCTTATGTAACCAGTATTCTGTAAGTGAAAGCATTCTCTATAATAAGTTTTATTAAATATTAAGATTATCAGTAGCAACTAAGTAATAGATTTGAATTGATCTAAAATCTTAATGTACAGTATGAATTTACAAAGTACTAACATTTCAATTTGCAGTTTTTTTCCCCTAATAGCAGTTTATAAAAGAAAGGGTGTGGATAATCATCACTTTTGAAATTGGAGTTGCTTAACTAGTGGGAATAAGTTACATTGTGATACAGCTGGAAAAGAAACATTAAAACTTCCATTTAGCTTTTATGTAACTAAAGTGATGATCTCACAGCAATTAATCTGCTAAAGAAGCACACTTTAGTTTTATCTTAGAAATAGATCTTTTAACAAGATACAGATGCTGAGTGTTTTATTACTTGGTTTATAATCTAAACTGAAAACTGCAATATTAGTATATCAGCTCTGAACAAAAATTAAGGGGTTTTTCTCTATATTTTTAAATCAGTAATTTTTTACATATAAGAAACATTAGTTATTTCTGTTAGCCTTCAAATACGACATCATACAAATTCTTTTTAATTTTTACTTAATTTGTCAAAGTACCAGAGAACATGATGAGAGGAGACTATCTAAAGAACATTAAAATTCTCAGAGTAAAGTGCTTCCACAGATGATGGGCAGAACATTTTTATTCCTAAGAGTAGCCACTTCATTGTTAAGGCATCTGGAATAATGTTTGCTTAGTAAACTAATATAAACTTGAAAACAGAGACTTTGACATCAGAAATACATAGTTTCAAATCCTTGTCTAATTTCTTTTTAAATTGCAAGGCAAGTTCCTTTCTAAGCTTTGGTTTTCTTACCTGTCAAATGGCTGTAACACCAGGTATCTGTGTCGTAATGGAATTAAGTTAGCCTGTCATCTTATATGGCACTAATAAATGTTACTTCCTTGCTAGTTCTTAACCCCTTTTTTCATTATAATGAATCATTTAAGTTATAAAGCAAGATAGTAATTCTTAAGTTGATAATTGTAAGTTAATGAAATAATGAACATCATAACTTAAGGTTTTGTACTGCTAAAAAAAGTTTTTAAATGTTCATAAGAAATATTCATTTAGTTGCAATTAGTATTTATTTTTCATAACTGTTCTATCTGCCAACTTCCATAGGCCATGATGAATGAGGTTTTAAACACTCAAATGTCATCGAGGTCTCTGCCTTTAACAAGATAAGTATCAATTGCATTTTGCACTTTTTCAGAAATACAACTTGGCGAACAATGTACTGCAGCGTAGTTAGCAATACGAATACATGTATATGAATTTAAATCTTTAACCAGAAACTTTATTTCCAATATGATTTCTTATATTTTACTTTAGAAAACGTTAATTGCCTCAAATCTATCTTAGAGATAAAGGAAGTGGAAATTTTAATAAATAAAACTCATTGTCTATTTGAATCCTGGCTTTTTAGTTGTAGATGTCTCAAAGCGGTAGCAGCTGAAAACAAGGCCAAGTAATGCTATTCTTCATTGTACTCTCCCAGATTTAACATCAGTTCAATGGAATTGTTTTTTTTAAATACTCATAAAAGCCCTTATTACAATGTAAATAAAGCTTGGAAGGAGATTTCTGAGCTGTTACGATTCAACTTTCCTTATACATAATCCCCACAAATATTTGGAATATGAAAGATTTAGAATGTTCACTGATAGCTCCTTAGTTAGGAAAGGTGCCTGTGGAGTTAGAGTTTTCTATATTGTTAGTACTTAATTTCTCTACGCAGAAAAAAGTGGTTGAAGTATATACATTTTCTGTAATTTTATTAACTCCAAGATGACCAGAAAAAGATTTATCCTTGTAGAAATCAAATGTGAACTTAATGAGTCTTTTGAATTCATCGTTTCTTGAACACCTTTATGTATGAGGTGGTGTGCTTGATGGGCTGACTACAATAAAAGAGGAAAGGTTACAATCCAGGAAGGTAAACTAGCCTTAAATATTGTTAGTTTTATTGTCTTCTATGTAAGCTGTTGAAAAAATTAGTTTTAGTTTTGTGTTTCTAAAATTTACAGTAATTTATGCTTTTACTTTTTAAAAGTGAATATTACAAAGTTCTGATAGTTTAATCCTTTCATCAGTACAATTTTACCGATTTTACTTTATAGAGTGAATAGAATGTGGTTGTACTTTTGCATCTTGATGAACTAGTGCTCATTCCTAGGTAGTAAACAAAACGCATTAATGCTAGGATACTTTAAATGCCAGGAAATGTTTGCCATCTTGTTTATGCTGTTATAGAAAGTTAAATGAGTAACTCCACATGAAAAACTTATTTGTGGAATGTGCAATCCATGTGCCTTTACCCACTTTTCCAGTTAAGTGATGAACTTGATGAGAGCCTGTCACTGTTTCTCCTTAATCAGTAGGAAGGTCATCTTTGAGTGACACAAGGCACTCTTTCCCTCAGGCATTTATCACGCAGCTTCCACGCCAGTTGCACCTTCTCTGACGTGCAACTTGCAGAATTCAGAATAATCATTGTTTTTATAACAAATGTGGATTGAGTTAGAAAGGTCAGTGATGGTATTATTGAAATTAGGCTCTCCCTGTTGATGTCAAAACTGGAGACAATGCAGTGGTTAACTATTTCTTGTAAATCAAATTATGTTTTCCAGAAATGTTCCCTTGGAAGTTAAAAAGAATTGCGGTGGGAGTATATACTTTGGTGGTTATTTGCTCTGATGTAGAATTATAGATTATTAGACTATAAATTAATTAGAAAGGCTGTGGTATTGTTTTATTTGGTTCCAAACATACATCTTTCAAGGTACTGCAAATCCTACTAAAAGAAGACCTTTTCAGAGAAAACAAATTTAGGATATTTTTTACATCATTGGTCATTAGATGTTTAAAAAAGAGTTTTCTCTCTTAAGTAAATTCTAATCTTCAGGAACACCCAAAATATATTTAATCACGCTTCCTACTTAATGAAAGTACCAAGCAAAAAGGACCTATAAACATCTTTGTTTCTTGAGATACATGAACTTGTGATTTGTTAGAAGAGGGAAAAGCATTCTATTATTTGAAAAAGAAGCTTGTTAATAACATTTACCAATCATAAACGCAAGTGAGTAGCTTTTTATCACAGAGGAATCTGCTGTTTGGGACTACTTTACTATAAGCAAGATTATATGTGTATTTGATATATGAATATTTTCCAATATTTTGTATATTTGAATTCAGTATTATAGGTTGATTTCTTTTTTAAGTATAGCTATATAGTTTTAGTTATAAATACATTGTACTATTTTTTAAAAACCCTTGAAATATAACCTTCAGCACTAGATAAAGTGATTGATTTTCTTATTATTCTGTCTTTGTATTGTTGAATATATATACATATATATATTTTTTTTTCATTTTTAAAGCAAATGTAGTGAACTATTTTTCTGGGTTTTTAAACTACTTACTGAGTTAAGATCCAACAGGATTAAGTCAGCAAAACCAGTGATCAGTTATTATCATAACAATACTTCTAATAAAATAAGTATATAATATTATTTATATATTTAATATTGCCCTTAACATAGACCAATGCAAATAAATAAAAGTTCCTTACTCAAATACGTATATAAATAGTTGTCTCCAATTAAAATGGAAACATTTCCATCAATTTTTTTTATTGTAGCCCCAAATCTTTTTAGAATGTTAAATCCAGATTTGATAAATGTAATTCCCTTCCTTGCAAAAGTATCTAAATTGGATCAAGTGAACTTTAATGAATAGGTGTTAAACATTAATAGCGAATGGCTAGCTCCTTTGGAACATACGATTTAGTTCTATCGAAGAATGGGAGTTGTGTTTTTTTTGTTTTTTTGTTTTTTAATGTGCTTAGCACTTCCAGCAGGTAAATTGCATGAAGTGAAAATCTGGAATCCAGCTTTGAATTTATACCTATTATACTATCATTTATCTTAATAGTAGATGAACTAAAATTTCCAGTGATTCTCCATTCTTCTGTCCTCAAATGAAATAGTCATGTTGAAAAAAATCATTCATCTTAAACTGATGACAGATAAAAAGAACTTAGTTTGTTGTCAGTACTTCTCAACTTAAAGGTTAGGTCAGCAATGGTTTATGTCATGACATTGATAAATTTTTCTAGTGACCAGAATGGTTTGATTTATAATCGGTTTTGTTTTTGTTTTAAGGCATATGTATCTTGGGTATCTGACTTCACCCTAAACAGGTACTTTTTCTACTTTGCATTGTTTCTCTTTTGTAACAGACAAAATTACAGAACAATAAGTAAAATTTGGGACAATTAAAATATGTATTTAAAAGAGTTCTCCATGAAAACTTAAAAGTAGAATTGTAAAGATGAAAACAAGGCAAAGGGATGAGGGGAAAAAAGGGTAGGAATCATTCTGGTTTAAAGGAAGTAAGAGGGTTGATTTCTAGATGCTGTTTAATATATTGATAAGTTAGGGAAGGTATAAAATCAGACAAAAGACATAGATCTCCTAATCTCAGGAATAAACTGTCTTTGAAAATTTTGAAGAATGTCCAGTAAACCAAGGGTCAAGATAATTGTTTTGCAGGAGAGTCTATTAATTGAAACTCAATAAAAAATAAAATATCAGTTTTAATGGTATCAGAAATAGGCTATTTTGACTAGTCATATCGTCTTTACCTCAAGGTTAGGCAAATCTAGATTTGTCATTTATTTTCCCATGATTTCAGTTGTTGCTCTTCAAAGTACTTTTAAGTTAATACTCAGTCATGTTAACGGATTTAAGGAGAGGTTGAAAGCCATTTATATAAAGTGGCAGAACTGGTTCCTTCCATGCCATTTTTATTGACTAATTTTAGTTCTTAAAAAATAGAAACCATTTAAATGTAATGAAATTTTTCTCTATAATTACATAGGGGAAAGGATTGCAAGCAAATACATTGCTAATAGTGGTGGTTGTTCTGATGGAGTTTTGAATATTTCCTTTTCACTTCTCCATGTTTAATTGTAATATGATTTATATTTGTTTGTAATACTAATGGCCAATTTAAAAGTAATGCTCCTGATATAAGTAAGAATCAGTCTGGAAATTTTCTAAAGTTGTTTTATTTAAACTGGCATCTACTGGATTTTTTAAAGTACATTTTTTAAATGTACCCTTTTTTTTCAAGGTAGGATGTAATTAAACATAGTATCAACTAATGCAGATCTCAAATAATACACTTATACAACATGCCCCTCATTTGCGAGTAAATCTGGCTTATCATGTTACTGATATGCTTCTTTAATCTTCATTTTAAGCCCGTTCTACCTCGCCATGGTGAGTGGGGCCATTACTTTAGTAGGATTTTCACATTGTTAAAGATTAAACTTCTTCATGGCACATACCTTATGGAGTCATGGTAACATATCTTCACTATCAGCCTTTTCTGATTTTAGAAGTATTCATAGAACCTGAAAATTACTCTCTTGTGGTTTTTTTTTTTTTTTTTTTTTTTTTTTTTTCCCTGATTCAACACCAAGAAGCAGTGAGAAACTAAAATTAAATGTACCTTAAATGCCTCTGGAGGAAGTTCTCTACTGTTATGAAATTGAGAATTTTTTTGTTCTATCATCATAGATCTGGAAAAAAAATTCACATTTTAATATAGATCTTACTATTTACAATATTAATACAGATACAAGCAGCCAGCCATCTATTGAGAGAAATATGAGTGAAAGTATCTTAACACTGTCCAGAGCATGTTATTTTGCACCTCTTCTGTGAACGCCAGGAAAATGGCTTCTTGTAAGGTACTCCGTAGTAGTACGATTCAAAACACAATGGTTTGAGGGTTGTTTTATATACATACATTGGATACCTACATCATAACTACACTACGCTGGAGAGTATCACATCAATGTGTTTTTGAGGGGCGATTTCTCACCTGCCTGTCAGGGTTGTGTCACAGTAATGGGAGATTCAGTACATGTGTATTCTTTGTGTTAGCATCATATTGTCACAAGAATGCATAGTACCCCACTCCACAAGAGTTAGTGTGTCTGATTCTTGGTTTAAGTTATCCAGCTCTGGATATTTTGTGATTCCATCCCCCTGCCCCCCAAAAAAAGTTTTTCTCTGTTTTATCTGAAAATGCATTTTTTCATCCTACAGGGAAATTTAAGAGGTAATGTTCCACAACTTCAAATAAAATGGAACGCCACATTGATCTATTTTAAAACTACTCCAAACATTCATAGTATTGTGACTTTTCCAGGTAGGTTCCCATGTGCTTCCAAAACCTCGCTATGGTTTGCTAGGTCTCTGTGTTAATGGAATCTGTAGTTTGTAAGAGTTCTAGGAAAAAGATAAGTGGCAGGTATGCCATTGTTTCAAGCTGAGTCAGAACTTGGGTTAGCTACCTCCCCTGTACAACAAAGAACAGAATCACAAACATTATCCCTCTCCAGGGGGATAATAGAAAATAGACACTTTAGTCTTGATCAAATTTTTCTAAAAGTTTATTGGTTCTTGACACCAACAAATTACTTTCAAGTTATACACAGATTTTGACGTACTATTATAATCACGATGGTGTAAAGGAAGAATATTTTGTGGGAATGATGTAGAGTTTAGTTATAAGGTTTATGCTTAATCTGAATAGCTCTATTAAAAGATCTCTGAACTTGGGATAAATACTAGTATTTCCTTCCCTTCACCTTTCTTCTGTGGTCCAGTTGTCTGTGTAATTTCGCTTGACTATTATTGCTGATGTGTCTCCAGTAATCATGCTACAACTAAGAATGGGGCCAGGTGTGCACTATTCTCTATGTAGTTAGCATGTTCCCTAAACTTGTTATCACTTGAACTCTGGCAAAATTATATCCCTCACATTGACTCATGCCATTTTGAAGCTTGTCTTTGACTAGCAAGTGAAACTGAGCCTTTTTTATCAGCTTGCCTCCCTAGCAGCAGCAACAACCCCACTCAGCCAGGTCTCAGGATCTTCTCAGACGCATTTCTCCCAAGAAGATAGATGGTTTGCATGTATGCTCATTGACTCTCAGATTGGTCACTCCTTTTCTCTTTGGAAGGAATATTGAAGAATCTACAACGGGTGAATTATGTTGCAATGTTATTCTTGCTACAAACTGAAAAAACTTTGGCACAGCTACTTTCATAACTATTTTATTTTCCTTAATCCAAACAAAGCTTTGTTTAATAGAGTAATACTGTTAATTGACTAGAGTAGTGCCATTTGGTTATCGTATTAAAAATGGAGTCATAATTTTTCAGTGACATTTGGAGACAACTATAATATAAATGAAAAACCTAACTGTCTACAAAACTGCTTTTGCATAGAACACAGTTTTGTTGTTTAGAATGTAAAGGAAGGAAGATCCCAATAAATTGAAACTCATTTGAGACCAATTACATATTTGATTTTCACTTTTTTTTTGTTTAGTTCTTAACCCAGAGCCCCTTGGAAAAGCAGAAATGTAACTAAATTTCAGCAAAACTTTCAGTGTTGTTAGTTTCTATAGCATGTAACCAATTTTGACTTTCAATGGTTTTTATTTGCATAATCTTATATAATGGGAGATTTTCCTTGATATTTTTTAAATCTCAGCGATTCAGCTGGAATAACTCTTATGATGTGAATACTACTGTATAAATGTAGAAACTGAGGCATAAAAGGTAACATTGTTCACCAAAAAAAAATGTTTTGTTTTTTTTAGTGAATTATACTAGTCATCCTGGAAAAAAGAATTATGAGTGAAAAGAACAACACGATTGTAAGTATTCATTACATTGTTTTTTTAATGTGGTTTCAATTCATACTTGACTGAGCAATTAGAAAAGGCTGCTTCTAGATACTCTAATCAAACAAATGAATAGTCATCTGTATACACACACACACACACACTTAAAGTCCAGAATTTAAATAAGCACTAATTTAATAATAATTGAGGTTTTTACAAGAAGTATAATGGTGGCTGTCTGTATTTCTGGAGAATCAACTGCCGTGTGTGTGTGTGTACACACACACACATATGTTTTTAATGCTAAGTGAGTACAAAGCTCAAAAATAAACATTTGGGTTTAACAAGTATATAAACTGACATTAAAGCTCTAAGACTTAAGCTTGTTAAATACAAGAGTGGACTACCTTAAGCATTAGGGACATTGGATATTAAGATCAAAATGGAAACAAAAAAGTTCCTGTGGTCCCCGGATAAGAGAGCTTACTACTGAATTTTTCTTTGCTTTTAAATACAGAATAAAATTCTGTAAAATATATTTTCAGAAATGTGTCAATTAAATTTTGCTCTCACTATACTTTTTAGTTCCATATTTGATTTTAATATACTATCATTGGTTTGACTACTGCCTATGACGGGGCAAGTCATACAGTAGGTACTAAAATAAATATACCACAAAGCAAAGTCATTTAAAGAATCTCTCAATTCAGATTTTCCTTGTGCATAGAATGGTTCAAAAATAATCTGGAATCTCTACAGAATCTATCAGTTTGAGTCTGTGGAACAGTACCAAAACGGACAAGAAGTACTTAGTTTTTATAGATGAAAAAGTTAAAATATGCATTTTCTTATGAATTATAGTTTAGAATATGAATGACTTTCGATGAATATACTCACTAAAATATAGTAATATATTTAGTAGTTCACATGACTACTGTATTTAGCAGTGCAAATAGGTGTTAGGCTTCCTGTCTTTTAAGTAAAGATATCTTGAAATATTTACATAGCAAATCTCTCAAAACTAAATAAAATTAAATGGTTTTGTAAACCCCTCACAGAGGGGAAAGAAATAGGTGAAAATTCTATTAGATACAGTCTCTTGTTTTCAGCCTATAAAAGTAGTTTCTAAAAGCAATGAAGTCTTCTGAATATTACTTTCATGTCTTAAGATAGTTCTTACTCTTCTGTCAGCTTCAATGGATGCTCACCTCTCTGAAGGTATGAGTTTTTTTTTTTACAACAGTCAAGGTTTTAGGGAAAGTCTTGTTTGGACAACCAAAACATGAGTTTCTCTAAGTGAAGTGTCATTTATAAGAATATGCACACAATCCTCCATTACTCTTCTCTCAAGCACCAGAAAAAGAAAGGAGTACTGATTATACTTAGAAAAGATTTTTTTTGTATTTAATGCAGTGAATGTATAGTCAACATTATCATTGAACTAAATTAAACATCAGAAATTTCATAGAATGAAACAAACAGAAACAAGTCATCTGTTAATGGTTACTATTTACTAGGTACATCTGAGGTTGTAGAATATCAGGCTTGTAGACATTTGAGTAGACACTGTCATCATGGAACATAAATCTCACATAAGATGGAATCAAAAATGATTTCAAACAAACTATCCTATCAGTAAACTTTCTGTAGTAACATCAACTTCTTGGAGTATTATGTCTTAGCAACAAACAGTGATGATATGCAGATGTAAGCATGTCATTAGAAACATGATGCACTAAATAGAGCATATTGAGGTCAAAGCCTTTCTGTAGAAAGGGAATTTAATTGGCATTCTTTCAACCACAGTGTATAAACAGATCAAAATAGTTCTATCATAAGAAATAGTATTTAACAACATAGCTTTAAAATAAAAATACTTTAAAAATCAGCTTTGATGAGATTAAATTTATTTTTAAAGAATTTTTTGAGTGAAATATATATTTGTTGCTTCTGGTTTTTCTACATTTTTCCAGAATAACCCCCACCTTCACCCTATCTCAGTCTATTATTAATAAAGTAGTGCAAAACATTGTCTATAGCAATTTAAACCAAGCTTCATCCCCCTACCCAGTCAGGGGAAGTAAGACATTCTTACCAAATTATTTCTCTTTCCAGAGGTATACTCCCTTGATATAATAGGGAGTTAGGTACAAAAACAACCATGAGAGTCTTGGGAATGCAATTTTTAAGTATAGATTCTACAGTAAGTAGTGAAACATTTTTAAAGGCAAACTTCCCCTCCCCATAAACAGTTTATTTTACAAAATAGGTTTTCATGCATTCATATTATCAAGAATGATTATTTTTTTCTATACATGAATGTAATGAAACACTGGCATATCACTTAGTACACTGCATTCTCATCTATATTAAAATTAACACTAATAACAAAAATCAAAGTATGCATTAAAGCTAATGAGAAAGCACATACCTCTTTTTTCTGTGAGAACACTTTTTATTAAATATTTTTAGATACACAGAGGTATAATCTGACACCAAAAGCAATACGGATTTAATTTGCTAGTATGTTTGACTACTGAAATTTTGCTAATTTGCTCACTTGGTACAAATTAAAGTAGTGGTAGGTATAAAAATTTAGATAGGTAATCATTTATAAACCTGGCAGTATTTATGTGTAATCCTATAGAGATTTTAAGGTTTTAAATGGAATGATAGAAGGTTTTGAAGTTTTCTTTGTAAGATTTCAGAGTGTAGATGATTGTTTTGAGGGGGTGAATGTACTTTTACTCATTAGCTTAAAATCTGCCTAGTCATATCTAAATAATTTGCTCAGGAATAATTGTTGGGATCTGAAGTCAGAATTTATGTTAACTTGAAATGCATCTCTTTCATTTCATGTTTTGGGACTCTCCCCTCCCTTTTGAAATGTATAAAACATAGAAAACAGTAATGGATTACTTTTCAGGTAAAAAGGTCACATTAAAAAAACACTTTAAAATCAAATGGACATTTACATTTTATGTAGATTTAATCAGAGCATAGCTAAGCATTTAATCTAATCTGGTTCTTCCACTTGTAATTAGACAAGTATGTTCTCCCTGTGTTACGATTCTTACATTTGTTGTTCCAGTGTGTTATATTATTATCCACAGCTAACAAGACTTTCACACAGCAGTAACTAATCCTTTATCAAATTGATGCTGTACAATTGGAGTATATTTTCAAAGACATAGGCCCTTGTACACTATTTACAAATTCAATCATAAAAGGCAAAATAAATAAAAAGCAGAAAGAATGGAAATGCTTCTGAGGCTTGAAGGCTTTTTCTTTTATCTTCCCAAACAGATGCTGGTCTTCTTAGTGCTGGGAGCTGGCTAGCCAAGATTGTTTTTCTTCCTTTTACATGGGCTGTGAGAGGGATCTGGTTTCAGTTCTTGGTATTGCACCTGTTTAAACATAGTTCAGAGAAAGACTGGTCAGGTGGCCACTTTCTGGCAAAGGAAGGAAAAGCAAAGGAATAAAAGACTGCTTGGAGGAAAAAAAAGTGCCCACTCTGGAAGCTGCATGAGATCTGCAGCTGGGATGCAGAAAACAATAGAATGATACAGCAAGAGCAAGAAGGGAAATCCTGCCAGAAACTATATGAGAGCCCTGATGTGAACGTTGGTAAGACTGGGGTCTTCACTGTTCATAAGACATAACATTGAAAACAAAAGCATCTCCATTTATCCTGTAGGGATAGATAATGGTTCTTTGCAGTGTATTGTGTTTGTTTGTTTAATATAGGCTTAATCTCCATGCAGCACACTCATGTCTGATACCAAATCAGAAACTCAACTGAAATGAAGGAAAAAGGTATCACTGTAACCAGCTCCAAGAGTTTGATAAAAACATTTCATTTTACTCTGAAAATCACTAATAATTAATGGCATTAAGTAACCTCAAATGATTGAGATGTGCCCCAGTCTTCAAAAAGCTGTCACTCTTGCTCCCATATTCATCTTTAACTAAATTCACGCAAATTATACAAAGAAGTGTTTTTCTCTCAAATGTCCACAGGCACACTTTGCTTGCATCATCTAATATTCCTATTTCCTCCCTTCAGGTAGTGGGGATTTCCCTTCACAGAATCCAGTGGAACGTTCCTTGGAGGAGGATTGTCCCTGACAGCTCTGGTAGGTTCTTGATGAACCAACCTCTCATTCTCCATTCTTCTCTATAATCTCTTCTTGGTTAGCACTCCAACTGCGCTCAATTCCTGAATGGCAAAATCGACTACACACTTTATTAACTTTACCTGTCTCTTCTAAAACCTTTTGAAATTAAGGATATAAAATTTAAAAACCAGTGCTACACTACATTAAAATAGTAGTAATGATAATGAAATCTACATACCACTTGTACATCTGAAGGGACTCTGGAAAGGAAGTCAAGTAGTTCATTGTTATCAATTGCATAGGGACACCGAAGCTTTTTCGTAAATTTGTTGATGCCTGAAAAAGTGATAGATCAAACATTATTGAAGTCTCCAAAGTTTGGAGTTACAGAAAAACATTTCTAGCAAACGTATTGAAGTGATTTGAACATCTAGATTAAGCTGCCCTTTAGCCTCGACTGAGTGAACCAATAAACCCAGTTTCCTCCCTTCATCCCTCCCTATCTTCTTTCCTCCTTTCGCTTCTTCCCTCCTCCTTTTGTCCTCTTCCTTTCTCCTTCCCAACTCAATGGCTGGTCTGTTGTTCCTCTCTCTGTTAGTGGCTTCCTTCTCAGAAAAAGGCTTTGTGTTTGGGAAATGAAAAGCACGTGGCAAGAATGAACAATGGCACTATCTTGCTTTTCCCCTCAGTGTTAACAGTAGTCGGAAGCTTTACTTGAGTGTACCATCTATGGTTGAAACTTGTCTCCCTACATTTTGGATTGGGATGGCTTTTAAGGCAAGAAGTCTGATTTCCTCTTTTTCAAGAGAGAAACTTTTTTCTTTTTCTTTTTAGTGTGTCTGTGTGAGGTGTTGCTGTTATGCAAGCAAAATGTTTAAAAGACACATGACCTTCATTTTATCTCAAAATGACCTGAAATGAGAAAGGATTCACCACTAGCTTTAAATTAAAAAAACAACAACAAAAAAGCTTTGAAGGTAATGATGTAAAAAAATGGTGATGTCCTCCTATCAATATACCAAATCTACAGATGCTTATGTAACAAATTCCTCTGAAAAAATTCTAAAAACTGGCTGAGTAATGACTACATACTGTATTTCCCCCAAAATAAGACCGGGTCTTATATTAATTTTTGCTCTAAAAGACGCATTAGGGCGTATTTTCAGGGGATGTCTTATTTTTTCATGTACAACAATCTACATTTATTCAAATACAGTCATGTCATCTTCTGAAACATCGTCATAATGTACTACATGCGTCCGTCTGGCTGACTATCTGAACTGGGGCTTATTTTGGGGGTAGGTCTTATTTTCGGGGAAACACAGTATCAGGTGAATAAGAGAAGGCCCACATTGAAGCAGGTAGGAGAAGGTCAGGGAACACTCTCACAATAAACCCCAACTCCAACACAGCAACCCACAGTGTAGAGGGAGCTCCTAATCCACAGCTTCTCCCTAGGAGCAAAGGGCTTTGAACTCCACGTCAGGTATGCCCAACTTCTAAGACTTGTGATGAGCCCCAAAAACATCTAGCTTTTTTTTCATTCTTACTGAGAAATAATTGACATTCTTCACTATATATAAGTTTAAGGTATACAGCATTTTGTTTGATTTACATATATTGTGAAATGGTTACCACAATAGGTTTAGTTAACGTATATCATCTCATAGATACAATAAAAAGGAAAGAAAAAGATTTCTTCTTAGGATGAGAACTCTGAGGATCGATTCTCTTAACAATTTTGCTATATATATTAGCAACCGTGTTAACTATAGTCATCATTTGTACATTGCATCCCTGGTACTTATTTATCTTGTAACTGGGTTTGTAAACTCTGACCACCTTCCTCCAATCCCTCCTTTGCCCCTCCCCCCCATTTTACCCCTGGAAACCACAAATCTGATCTCTTTTTCTATGAGTTTGGTGTTTTGCTTTCTTTTGTTTTTTTGTGGGCTTTTTAATTTTTCCAATTACAGTTGTATTAGTTGTATTAGTTTTAGGTGTACAACATAGTGACTAGACATTTATATGACTTATGAAGTGGTCACCATGATTAGTCTAGTACCACCTGACACCATATATCGTTATTACATTATTAATGACTGTATTCACTGTGCTGTACTTTATAGCCCCTTGACTGTTTTTATAACTGCCAGTTTGTGCTTCTTAATCCCTTTCCCTTTTTCACCCATCCTCCCAACCCCCACATCTGGCAACCGTCAGTCTGTTTGTTCTATGTATTTGTGAATTTGTTTCTATTTTGTTCGTTTATTTTATCCTTCAGATTCCACATGTAAGTGAAATCACATGGCATTTGTCTTTCTCTGCCTGACTTATTTCACTTAGCATAATACCCTGTAGATCTATCCATGTTGTCGCAAATGGCAAGATTTCATTGTTTTATGGGCAAGTAATATTCTATAGTGTGTGTGTGTGAGTGTGTGTATACACACACCACATCTTTATCGATTCATCTATCAGGGGGCACTTAGGTTGCTTCCATATCTTGGGTATTGTAAATAGTGCTGCAGTGAAAATAGGGGTGTATATATCTTTCTGAATTAGTGTTTTGGATTTCTTTTAATAAATACCCAGAAGTAGAACTACCATATGACCCAGTAATTCCATTTTTAAGTTTTTGAGAACATTATTTTCCACAGTGGCTGCATCAATTTACAATCCTATCAACAGTGCACAAGGTCTCCCTTTTCTCCACATCCTGGCCATCACTTGTTGTTTGTTGATTTATTGATGATAGCCGTTCTATAGGCTGGGGTGATATCTCGTTGTGTTTTTTATTTTCATTTCCTTGGTGATTAGTGATGCCGAGTATCTTTTCATGTCGATTGGCCATCTGTATGTCCTGTTTGGAGAAATGTTTATTTGGGTCCTCGATCCATTTTTTCAATCAGATGGTTTGTTTTTTTTGTGTGTTGAGTTGTAGGAGTTCCTCACATATTTTGGATATAACCCCTTATCAGATATATCATTGCCGAATATCTTCTCCCATCTGGTAGGTTTTCTTTTCATTTTGTTGGTTTCCTTTGCACTGCTAAAACTCTTTAGTTTGCTGTAGTCCCTATTTTCTATTTTTCTTCTGTTTCCCTTGTCCGAGGCAACATCCAAAAAATTTTACTAAGGATTTACTGCCTACATCTCCAGTGGCCCTCCATCTCACTCAGAGGCAATCTCCACCAGTTTTCACCGCCAGATGTTATGGGGACTCCTTCCCGGCACTAGTGGTCCAGGCTCGGGAGCCAGGTATGGGACCTGTCCGTTCCACATTTCTGCCCCTCCTACCAGTCTCTTTGTGGCTTCTTCTTTATATTCGTAGTTACAGGAATTATGTACAGCTAGACTTCAGGTGGTTTTCAATGTTGGTTCTATAATTTAGTTGTAATTTTGATGTGGTCATGGGAGGAGGCAAGTACAGGTTTACCTACACTGCCATCTTGACTGGAAGTTCTTTTTGTATTTGTCTTTCTAGCTCACTTATTGCACTTCATATAATATCTTCAAGGTCCAGCCATGTTGTCGCAAATGGGAGGATTTTATTGTGTTTATGGCCAAAGAATATTCCATTGTGTGTATATATGTGTGTATATAGATAGATATTTATAGATAGTCTAAGTTATGTGTGTATATATATACACTATATATATATATAAAACTATATATAGTGTGTATATATATATACACACACAACTTGGATATTCCATTGTGTGCATATATGTGTGTGTGTATATACACTATATATATATAGTGTGTATGTGTGTGTATATATATATATACACACACACACACACACACATACAATGGAATATTCTTCAGCCACAAAAACAAAATCCTCTCATTTATTGATAGACAACCTAAATTGTGTGCGATATACATATATATACATATATATACACACACACACCCCTAAGTGTCATACACACACACCACAACTTTATTTATTCATCCATTGATAGACACTTAGGTTGTTTGCATTTCTTGGCTGTTGTAAATAATGATGCCATGAAGATGGGAGGGGGCAGATATATTTTCAAGTTAGGGTTTTCATTTTTTTTGGATATATTCCCAAAAGTGGAATTGTTGGATCATAGGGTAGCTCAATTTTTCAAATCTTTTGAAGACCCTCCATACTATTTTCCATAGTGGCTGCACCGATTTACATTCCCACCAACAGTGCATAAGGGTTGCCTCATCTTCACATCCACTCCAGTATTTATTTGTCATTCTGACGATAGCCATTCTAAATGATGATGTCCTATGTCATTGTGGTTTGAATTTGCATCTCCCTAATGACTAGTGATGTTGAATATCTTTTCATGTACCTGTTGGCCATTTATATTTCTTTGGAAAAATGCCTATTAAGGTCCTTTGCTCATTTTTTAATTATTTTTTTGCTATTGAGTTGTATGAGTTCTTTTTATATTTTAGATACTAACTCCTTACCATATGTATGGTTTGCAAATATTTCTTCCTATTCCACAGGTTGTCTTTTCACTTTGTTGATAGTTTCTTGTGCTGTTCAGAAGCTTCTTAGTTACATGTAGTCCTACTTGATTTTTTTATTTAGCTTTTGCTGTAGTTGTGATTTCCAAAAAATCATTACCAAAACTCATGTTAAGGAGTTTATTTTACTATGCTCTCTTATAGGAGTTTCATGGTTTCCACCCTAATGTTTAAGTCTTGTAATCCATTTGGAGCTATTTTTTGTGAGTGGTGTAAGACAGAGATCAAGTTTTGTTTTTCTACCTACGATTATCCAATTTTTCCAGCATCATTTATTGAAGTCACTGTCTTTTCTCCATTAAGTATCCTTGTCTTAGCCCCCATTAAATATTCTTGGCTTCCTTGTCAAATATTAGTTGACCACATGTGCTTGGTTTTATTTCTGGGCTTACAATTATGTTCCATTGGTCTATTTTTCTTAAAAACATTTAGCTCTGAAGCTCAATGGAGCACACAGCCATGAGCCCCTACAAGACTATAGCAATCTGAAAAATAACTCCTAAAGGCCCATGCCTTTGTATGCACTGGCCCCAGGGCCCAGCACAGAAGCAGCCTATTGAGGGACACCCAGTCTGTGTATGGAAGAGGCTCGTTTGCTTGTCTTGGAGCATGAGGGGCAGGCCTCTGCTCTGACACACATTCAGGGGCCTACTGGGGTGCTCTCCAGGGAGGTGATGGCCAGGTACCGTCTGAGTCATTCCATCTTGTTACAGCTGATGAGTATCTTTTTTTTTTCCTTTCCCGCCAGGCACCACATCTATACTGTCCCTGTGACTTGAGCCAGCCTGTTGGCACCATCTTCACGCTCTCCCTCTGCTGTACTCCAGAGCACCAGTATCTCCCCGAGGGGAGCTTTTACACCTGGATTTACCTCAAGGAGGCAGTTCAAGATAGTGATGGAGGAATATCCTGAACTCACCTCTTCTCATGGACACACCTCATCTGTAACTACACATGGAACAATTTCTGCTAAAAAAAAAATCTGAAAACGAGCTGAGCAATTCCTTCACACCAAGCAAACAAGAAAAAAGCCACATGGAAGTTGGTGGAGAGGCTGAGATGCAGTCTCTCCATAAACCTCACTCCTGGCACAGTGATCCACAATTGAGAGGAAACACAAACTCGGAGCTTCTTCCTGAGGAGCAGTGGTCATACCCCACATTAGGCACCCTGACTTTTAAGACCTGAACCTGAGACACAAGCCCCCAAAATACCTGGCTTTGAAAACTACTGGGGCTTGGGTTCACGAAACCCAACGGACCATAGAACTGAGAAAGGGCTCTTAAAGTAGTCAGTCAGATTCACTCAGCTCAGGGCCCAGCACAGAAGCAACCGTTGGACAAGCACCGAGACTTTGTGGAAGAGATTCATTTGCTAATCCTAAAGCCAAAAATATACAACTGGGAAAGGACACTGTCTTCAATAAATGGTATGAAACTGTATTTCTGTCCTACACCATGTACATAAAGCAACTAGAAATGGATTATAGACTTGAATGCTAAGACCTGAAACCATAAAACTCTTAGAAGAAAATATAGGCAGTAAGCTCCTTGTCATCAGTCTTTGCAATGATTTTTTGGATTTGACACCAAAAGCAAAGGCAACAAGAGCAAAAATAAACAAATGTCTATATCAAACGAAAGTGCTTTTGCAAGCAAAGGAACCTATAAACAAAATGAAAAGGCAGCCTATTGAATCGGAGAAAATATTTACAGATGTATCTTACAATACAAAATATATAAAGAACTCGTACAACTCAATAGCAAAAAACCCCAGACAATCCAATTAAAAAATGGACAGAGGATCTGCACAGACATTTTTCCAAAGAAGATATACAGATGGCTAACAGGTACAAAAAATATACTCACCATTACTAATCATCAGGGAAATGCAAAACTACAATGAGATATCACCTCACACCTGTCAGAATAGCTATTGATTGAAAAGACAAGAAATAAGTGTTGGTGAGGATGTGGAGGAAAGGGAATCTTTGCACTGTTGGCCGGAATGTAAATTGGTGCAGCCACTATGGAAAATAGTATGGAGGTTCCTTAAAAACTTAAAAACAGAACTATCATATCAAGCAATTCCACTTCTGAAGAAAATGAAAACACTAACTTCAAAAGATAGGTACATGCACATGTTCATTCAGCATTATTTACAGTAACCAAGTTGTGAAAATAAAGTGTACACCAGTGAATGAATGGATAAAGAAAATGTGAGATATATGTATAATGGAATGTTATTCAGCCATAAAAATAGAATGAAATCTTGCCATTTGCAACTAAGTGAAATGAGTCAGAGAAAAACAAACACCATACAATCTCACTTATATGTGGTATCTAAGAAACAAAAAACAAGCTCTTAGATATAGAGAAGGGGGTGGGTGGTAGGTGAAGGGGGTCAGAAGGTACAAATTTCCAGTTATCAAATAAGTCATGGGGATATAATGAACAGCATTGTGACTGTTACTAATACTGGGTTGCATATTTGAAAGTTGCTAAGAGATTAAATCTTAAAGGTTCTTAATCACAAGAAAAATAATTGTTTCCATTTCTACAGCTCTGGAATTGAGATTTTTTTAGAAACCAATTTTCTTTTTGAATTACAAGAAATTTACATTTAATGCTTGCAAAAGATATTGCTGTGATTGACTTACTTGGATGACTTCTTGGATGAGAACAGCCAAGAACCTTTAGAGATGAGAAATATCTACCCATACTAAATTATTCAACAGTTAATCCTGTGTACCACCTGAAGGGCGAATATGGGTAAAGGGCAAATGTTGGTGAAATTGGAGCTCTTGTACAAACAAATAATTTAATGAGATAGAAATGTCAAAATAACGTATAAAACTGAAAGTATCTTTTCTACATATTCTATTGTGTAATGTAGAATTTCAGTGGTATAAGTCTATTCTTTTAATATGTTGCACTTAAATTACCAAGGATAGACACATAAAAATACATAAACAGCTTTATATGAGATGAATAGACTGGTAAATACTGGGCCATAAAGTAGAGAATCTTGGCTCTTCAGGGAGTTCAGCAGAATAATTTTCTTAAGCAATCATAATTTTGGTCCCTGTGGCTCCATGTGAGACCCATCTTAAATTTCTGGTGAATATTTCAGCATTCAGCTACCACTAAAATCACCTGCTCTTTCATTCAGTGAAACAAGAAGCCCAAAACATAACCAAAAATTACATTTAAGACACCCAATGAGGCCACCCCAATTATATAGACAGATGTCTGCCATGGGCTCCAGTTTCTGTGAATCTGGGGAAAGGAAACTAGAGGTTCACCACCTATCACAACTGAGATGGCAGGTCTGACCCTAGGTAGGTTGGAGGTAATAAACTGCCACACCTATTAATTCCTTCAATAAAACAGCATCTGTTTTAAATATCACAGGAAAGAATGAAAGACGAGGGCTTGAACATAAACTAGGGAAACAAGAACATGGTGGAAAATGCCTCTTCCATAGTATAAAGCAATGTCTTAGTTGAAACTATTTTCAACTATACAAATTAAGGAAGGAAAAAATAATCACCATTCTTCCCACCTTCCTCTCCCTACCCAAGAAATAAAGGTTATGACAAGATACACCAAAAAGAACAGGGAGATAGAAATCTTAAAACTGGAGGGCTTTGAGACTTCAGACATCTTTTCACTTTTTTCAACATATTTCCTTAAAAAGCCTTAAAAAGAAAAGAACGAAACCTTCTCTTTGATCTTCTTTGCTTTCAGTGTAAGCATGCTGTCTGGAGTTAAGACCCATTTTGGTCCTCTGCATTTTGTACAGGTTTAGCTGTCTTAGGTATATGCAGGTCAGGGGCAAATAGAGAATTCTCCTTCTACCCAGTCTTGTTTATATATTATCATCAATGTCATAGTTTTATATGTTAGTCATTCTTGGAGACTGAGAAATGAATTTTCTAAACCAAGAATTTTGTCCACTGAGGGGGAAAAACCCGAAAGTATGAAGACTGCTGCTGATACTACCACCTAAACAGGGTCTGGGGACTTGGAAACTCTTGGCTTGCAGCATAATTGCAATAAAAATTAGGACGTCAGAATAGCACCTTTAAAGCAGGCTTTTGCAGAAGCATTCTTGATTCATACACATAAAGCAGGTTTCTTGTTCCTAAGCAGCCTGTCAATGCCAAGGCCCCTTTTCCCACATCCTAAAGGTGACCTCTTAAACAGGCGGCCATATATGGTACCTGTTTACAGACACTTCCACAAGATAAAGCACCATAGCACAAAAGCGTATTGTCCTAAATGCACCATATGGATCGAAATGCCTCTGTTTACGTATAAGTGGTAAAAATAAATCAAAGTGATATCTAGACAAAGCTACACTTTGATATATGAAGAATCTGTACAACTACATGTTTATAGTATGATGGAGCCTATGGTGGCAGATAAGAAAAATGCATTTTGCAGGTAGACCTAAATCTTTATACAGTTGTGATTTTTAACCGACCTGTCTCTTTTCATCATGGAGTGGCTTCATGACCATAAATATAGAGAACTACTGACAGTATAACTCATCCCTTAAAAATAGTTTGTTCTTAGCAGCTAAGACAGTTTTTTTTAAAAGAAAAAAGCAAAAAGGAAAAAAACGCTTTACTTACCCCAGGCAAGGACGATGTATCTCAGTGGAATGAAGTACAAGATGACAATGAATACACAGAGGGCCACAATGGCCAGCCAGCTTAAGAATGGGACGGTCCAGTTGAAAGTACTGAAGAGAAATTAACACATCAGCAATCTGGTATTCTTATAAGGAAGTTAGAAAGGCTCCAAGGACATATCAGGAAAATGTGAAATTGTACATAATGTGTAAATGTTAGTGTTTTTTATTTCTTCTAATTTCCTGGTTATGTATGTTATGTTCACTTGGTGTGGGGTTTGTTCAGGGCAGTTTTCAATCCCATAAAGGATGATTGTTAAGAGATTTTCTTCCTACACTGTGCCTCAGCGCATAGCACAGAATTTATTCCTTAGCTTTGTGGCATATGGCTTGCTTTTTGCATCTTTCTCTAGGTCAAATGTTTCCTAAAAACATTTTTTTTTTTTTTTTTTTTCAGTGAAAAGAGCTAAAGTTGGATCAATCTGGTTGTCTGGTTTTCAGTAATTCTTAGGGTCTGGCTTCTCTGTCTTTGTCTTTTTCCTCCCATGGTCAGAATGAGTGCCTTATAACTGCTGCCAGGTGAAGGATCATGTCTTCGTTCCCTTCCCGACACCTGTGCTTGCCTTGCTTCTGCCGCTTATGGAGAGAACAGAAGGCTGAGGGTCTGCTTCTTTGCTGTGGCCTAGCTCAAAGCCATCCATCACTCCATTCCATGTGCGAGGGCACTGGCTTTTCGCTCAGAAAACCCCCCTTCTGGGCAGCCTCACTGAAGGGTTCCCTGTGTTCTTTCTCCTTTTGGAAGGATAAATGTCAAAGAATCCTTACCAGTGTAGCAAATGTCAGGGGGGAAAAACTGCCCTTTTCTATTTCCACAATGCATTATTGCATCTAAATTTTGAATATGATCTTTCCCCCAAAGAGATGCCATTCAAGAAAGTTCTGGAATGATTAGTAACAAGATAAAATTATAAAGGGTTTTCACTTTGTACTTAAAGGTTGCTTCTGAATCTGCTTTCTAGATAGGTGAATTTTTTCCCATGTGACCCCAGGGGAATTTCTTTTTTAGTATTCAGAAGATTGTATAGCAGAAAAGATGGCTCCTGCAAGACTCACTAGGTCCTATACCACATTCCTATATTTCAGCCTATACTTACACCTATATCTCTGTCTCTACCTGTGGAAAGTTCTACATAACCCAGTTTTCCCCAGGGCTGATCTACAGCCAGGATCTGGTCATATCCTCCATCAGGCCAGATGTTTTCCAGCCAAGCACCTGTTCTGAGGTCTCCCACCACCCCGGGTTACAAAGAAGCCCTTTCCCCTCAGGCATACACTAGCCTGACCTCAGAGCTGACCCAAGGTCTTCTGGTATCAATGAGATGCTGCGTCAGGTATCAACACACAGTTGCACCTCAGAGAAAAAACAACACTCAATAGGGAAATGCCCCATTTAGGACTTCACGCTGTGCTTCAGTGAATAGGGTGTGGAGAAGAGGGGAACATTCTTAGAGATAGAAAAACCATGAAGAAGAAGATGGGGGACTCAGTTTTTAGAAGTCTGAGACTGAATGTTGCTTACAGGCACATTGAGTGAAGGGAGGTGGTTCTGTCTAATACGACAAGAGAAAGTGCAAACCCAGCATCTACGTGTATGTGGAAATGTTATTAAACAAAAAATTATACAAAATAAGATGCATTATCCCTCAAAACATGAAAGGTACCAGGCGAATGACTCAAACCTTTATTTTAAATAACTTATTCCTCTCAAATTCTGTGTATGCCCCATAACTTTTGGTTTTGAAAAATAAACAATGAATAGATATATAAAACTAGGAAAATGTATGCTTTTCTGGATGTACATTCGCCCCTTTGTGACTAGACCATTTAGCGATCATGTATTTTTATAGTTTAGTAGTATGGGGCCTTCTTATATTTTTACTAATAATCAATGGTTTTCAATCACTTCACTGTTTTTGTAATTAAACAGTTGTTTTTAAAAATGGATTAGTAAGTGAAATTATTTGAAGTAAAACACCAATGAAATTAAGGTATGATTCTTAAGTTTACATTAGATCTCAATGAAGCTGTATTTCCTTATTTAAAAAATGAAGGAAGGGATTGTTTTTTAGAAAATTATAAAAATCTGTGCTTTTTTTAAATGACAAAGCCTTTATTTCCTAGTATAATTATGATCGCAGCTATTTACACAAAGTTGAAAGACTATTTTTGCAGGGTGCTATGTATAATACTATTTTTTAAAATTTTAGAGTAATGCGATAAAAATGTAACAACCAATAATAAAATGTAGGTGTGTCTTGATTACCTGAAATTCTAATTTTGCTTGGTGTTTTTTTTTTTTTCCCTATCACAATTTCATATTCTGTGAAAAACAAAGTTTTTCCCTGTGAAAATGTGCTAAAATTTAGGACGGTGTTATTTCTTCAAAGCTACAACTGTGACTTCTTTCCAAGCAATATGTTCTAAATTTCAGGAATGAAATTGACAGAACTTTCATAAAAACCAAAGACTGGCAGGAACAAAGCAAATAATGATGAAACTGAGCAATAGATCACCCAGAAGGAGTATCCCCTGCCAAAAAGAATGTGGTATTTCACCCTCTGAGAAACAAATGGACACTGTCCCACAGAAGGCCAGGACTCACATGTCAGCATCACTTACTTTTTTATCCTTTCGCCAAAGGAAGCCACTTCATCTAGGATGTTCTGGACACTGACACATACCTCCTGGATGGCATAGATTTTATTCATAAATCCCTTTTTTTCACTGTCCTAAAATGTAATAAAAAGAGGGAGAGAGGTTCTGTATGAGTAATGGTATTTATTGTTCGGTGCTTGAATTCTTCGAATTGTCCCCCTCTTACATTAAACTTAACTTCATGTCTGCATATACATAAATAGACACAGGGAGCCCATGAGAATTTCAGGAGATAAAAAGAGGTGGAGGAGGAAGGGTAGCCAGCGTCTTGGACCTGTGCTAGTATAAAAGTGGCCTTAAAGCAGGAGACTCGGATTCTGTTGCTCCTTCCCCTATGAACAGAAATATTTCAGCCGGGAGAGGGTGGGAAGGGGAGGTGTAAAGGTGGTCAGGTCTCAGAATGACCAAGCCTGGAATCTGCCCTGACCCTGGATCCACCATGACTCGCTACTTAGCAGACCCAGTTTTTTGACCCCACCATCCACACACGTAAGTGTAGTCTTCACTCCAGATATTTCAACAGCAGAGAATGCTAGGTGCAAATGAGAGAATCTGAGCAATGAAAACCAAAAAAAAAAAAAGACAAGGTCAACTGTAATCCATGAAGTGGACACTTCCTAGATGGTACTTCAGATAGATGAGATACACAGTAAGCCTGGCCCCCATCTTTCAAGTAACAGTCACAAACTTCGTAATCTAGTTGCGTATGGTATATTAGTCAGGGTTCTCTAAACATTTCCCCCCCTTTGTACTTAGTTCTTCATGTTAAAACTTGTGCTGGACTTCAGCAAACTTGGTGTGCTCCAAGGAACAGGTGGATGGGGTCTGAGCATAAAGCACCCAGGGAATGGTGTGAGCCTGGGGGAAGTGTGCATATTTTGTAATTTTAGTCCCAGAGGAAGAAATAGTGGTGGCCTTTCACGACTGAAAATTCTGCTTAGTAGCCTGGCATCACAGGCACTTGCCTAGGCTGTTTGGTGGAGACCATCCAACCCCGATTCCATGACTGCATTCCTCCATGCCAGCTTGAATAGCTATGGAAATGTAGATCCAATTTCATTACTTTAGCTTCTTTTGAACAGTTGTGCACTGTGCCAGAACACTTGAGACCTCATGTGGCAGTCAGTGCTTGCTAAAGCAGCCAGGAAGCTAGAATAATAATGTCGTCATGTTGCACATTTACATACTGACTTTCATTTCAGAAGAGTCTAAAGCACTTTGCACTGTGAATACTTGGCCAAGGCTGGCATCCTGCCACCTTGGAAACCAAGGACAAGCATCCGGATGACAGGTATGTGTGCAGCCTCCAAGGACAACAGGGTACAGTGGGATTGAGGACATGGAAGCCACTTTTATAACATGATCTTTAGGTACCAGTTTCTTAGAGCCTTCATTTTGAATTTAATTCCCGTGGGAGATATTGCCTACATTATTCATCTTGCTTATGCCAAAATGGACTGTCAGAAAACGAGGTAGATGAGATGCATAAGGCTCAAAGTATAAGGAAAAACTGCCTACTCTTGGAGACCCCCACTATCTTCAAAAGTTGTCCTTCACTTGTCATTACAGACATGGGTGCATTTATTTCTTGTCTTTTTTCCTTCCCCAGTAATCAACAAAATGCATTAATTTCATCTATGCACTTTTACACTTTAGAAAAAAATGGATGACCAGTGGCTCCTTCTAGTGCCTTTCATAATTATGAAGTTGGTCTGCTCTAATCCTCTCCATGGTCTTCAGTGTTCTCTCAAGCACCAGCCAAATTCATTTATGTCTATAAGGTAAAATGTTCTTACAAATATTTTTCAACATACAGAATAAATCAAGCTGGATTGAAGCATGCTGGTTATTCTCAGAGTTCATTGAGAATAATGTCTTACCAGTTTGGAATTATGATGTGAAAATATTTCCTTTATAATAGCAATGAAATATATAAAATACTTAGGCATAACCTTAACAAGAAATGTACAACAATCTATATAAAGCAAATAGAGATACTGCGTTTCTGCACTGGGACATTGAATATTAACAGAATCTATTGTTTTTTTCCAACTAAACATATAGGTTAAAAGTAATTTCAAGCAAATCCTAATGTGTTTGGAGTAAAATGGGGAGAATTTGATAAAGTGTTTTTAAAATGTTTGGAGGAATAAATGAGTACAACCAAGAAATTTTTGTAAAAGAAATAATGAGAAGGCACTTATCATACGAGACATTTAAGTAATTAAAATATGAAAGATGAGAATTTAAAGAGAGATTGGTATATGATAAACCACCATCATACAGAAGGAAGTATTGTGCTACTGGGTAATTGTGTTAATTCTTTGGGGAAAATTATGTTAAATCATACTTTAGTAGATTCAAATCTACTTGAGATAGCCCACATCTACCTCAAATAGATAACACCAAGTACATACCAGATTAATGAAAAAGTAAAGAGCTAAAGGTGAATTATAAACACAAAAGAAAACATAGGTATCTGACTTTGGAATATGAAAGAAGTTTCTAAGGATACAAACAGCAAAGGAAATCACAAAGTAAAATAACTGATGGAAGAGTTACATAAAGTAAAAACTTATGTCAAAAGTTATAAATTTAAAAGACTAAAATCACTAACATTGTGGTACATAACAATTTATAGACTTATGAAATCACAAAATATTGTTTAAAGAGAATATTTAATGAATATGCTTATGATGGAATAGAAATTTAAACAGCAGGAAGTAAATATGATATAGAGTATAATCCTAACTTTTTTTTTTAATGTGTAGGCTGGAAAAAAGGTGAAGGGAATGTGTCAAAATGTTAAATGTAATGGGAGTTTATCTTCTTCCTACCTTGCTGTAATATTCAAATTCTTTGCAATTAATGTGTTTTACTTTCATAATCAGATACTCCAGTATATTATTAAAGGACCATAAGTGGAAGAAATAAATGAATTGTACTCATTGAGCATGATTTTACATGGTTTATTTTTCTTAATGTATTTTTGTATTATTATACCTAGCTTAAATTATTTTTAGAAAGTAGAATACAAATAGACACTCATTAAGCACTATAAAGTGCTTTTCACATAGCTCATTCAATCCACACAAGCACCTACAATGTAGGTATTTTCCTGCACTCTAGGGAAGAGGAAATTGAGGTTCCGGAAAAGTGACCCAGTTAGATTAGGATTATGACTGCCCAACTCTAGAGTCTGTTCGCTCCATAATATACCATGTAACCTTGCCATTCCACCCGGGAAGCTTTCAGTTCCTACCCAGAATCCCTGTGAGCTACACAAGACTTGAAAACATTTAGAAACTTGTATACACCGTGATCAGCAAGAAATGAAAAGTTGACTCAAAAGTAGGAAGTGAAAGATGTGTTCGAAACCACCCAATTTAATTTCAATAATGCAGTTTGCAAATATTAAATATAAGACTTTCATGAATAAGATGTGATATTTAAGGCATCCACAAAGATGTTTACTTTAAAATCTAAGTGCTAATGTGTGATTATTGGCTAAAGGGTTTTAAAAATCTGCTCACTCTTTTTTTTTTTTTTTTTTCTGCACACTCACCCCACACCACACTCTTCACCCCTTGCCACCAAAAAACAAAATAAGATGGCCTGTAATGTTGGCAAAGTTTTGAAAAGCAAATACTTTGGGATAAAATTTTTATTTTAAAATCTCTTTCATCAAATTCTGTATTCCTCCACTGTGGTCTCCAACCAATGAAGTAATTACTCTTTATATACAGTATATGACCCAAAACTGCAATGGGTAATGGAATTGCTCTGTGTTGCATTCCAATATTTCATACTTTTTTCACTAATGTTCAATACTTTATTAGTAGAGAATAAATTGGTACATTTCTTTTATTGTCGTTTTTGCTTTCCTTTATAAACCAGCTCGGATGAAAGAAATATCATAGGGTAGTTAATCATCCAAAGGCTTGGTGGTGACACTGTTTTTTTTCTTTTTTTAATGCATTATTAAGGTTTCTTTTGAAGATGTAAAAAAAAATTACCCATAAAAAAGAGCTATAACTATAAATCTGAGAACACGTGAGATTTATATTGTACAACTTTTTCTAATCATTCTCTATAATTTTTAAAAATCTTGTTATTATATTTTAAATAGTCCATAAAACATCAATAACTGCAAACCTGAAATACAGTGATTATTTTATATTCACCCACTTTACTATCACATCACAACAGAAAGTTAACTAGATTTTTTTTTTTTTCTTTTTTACAAAGAACTGTCTACTTCCTGGCTTTCAGAGATTTAAGAAAATCTAAAGACCTAAAGAATCAATAGGAGAGCCTTACAGATCTGGAGAATCCTGTTTATTGACTTTCAAACCAAAATGATAAGTGCCCTCCTTCCTTTATTCAGTTCGGAATGGGAGCGAGAGGCCAAGTGATAGGTGTCAGGCTGTGTATTGGGGAGCTGGGTTCCTCGCGCGTCCAGCTGCATCCTGCCACGGTCATTAATTCTATTTAGGGGCCCTGCCAAAGTGTTCATTGTAGTCCTGTTGACATCATAGAAAATGAGTCTGTTGAACACCTGTGTTGTATTGATCACAGCAGGTATGTAAAATATGTTTACCTGAAATACTAATTAAAATAAATGTTATTTCAATTTCTTTCTGGGGTGAGATTGTCTTAAGAGTACAAGGTGTGTGTGTGTGGTGGTGGGGGGGTGTGGGCTATTAAATCTTACACTAGGACGAGCATAAAAGGGAACTGTCCCAGCAAACCAGGGCATATGTTCACCTTACTTATTGTTTCCTGGAGGAAGCATTCACACTTGCCACCTCAAAGAGCTAATCTGGATCATAATTTTGCTTTTGCTTGAAAGTCTTGCTGCGTAACCTCTGGCAAAAGGTGAGCGATGAAAGACTGATATTTGCTAGGAGACACGATGGTTATAGTTTACTCTTGACTATAGCTCTTCTGTGAGCAAATAGAGCCTCACATAGCACAAAATGTACAACTGTGTTTGGAATATGTTTATGTTTCAGGTGATTTATTTTTTATGCTAAATATAGTTTTGGTGCACAACTTTTTTAGTTCATTCAGTAAAATGCCCTGCAAAACAGACTTCCTCTCAGATCTGTACTTCTTACCTATGGAAAATATATTTGCAAAGAGGTATAAATTGAATAAAGGCACACGGAGTGATGAAATTTTTTTCTCTGTGTCAATATGCCTTCTCTTTCAGATACAGAAAACTATGTTTCGGCCTGAAATCTAGAATACTGAAATTCTCACAGAGAACAACTTAACAATTCACAGAGACCCCTGACTACTGAATCTTATCTCAGTGTCTTATTCAGTTCTTGTATCAAATCTTATCCAGGTTGCTTGGTGCCTTGGCTCTTTTCCTAATATTTACCTTAAAAATAGGAACCCTCCATTGAGACATTAAAGGATTCTGAGACACATTTGAGATTAAGAGGACAGATGAGCACCATTTAAAACAGTATATTTTCTCTTATGAAACGGTTCTCAAAAACATTTATATTTCAGGGTTATAAAAAGGACTAAAATAAGACATGTAGCGCTTTTAGTACAATGCCTAGTACAAATAAACTGTCTATAATTAATATTCTTAGTAATAAAATTATGGATACAATTCCTTATTAAAAGAATTCTAATTATTTTATCTATTTTTGCTTATATTAAAAACAAAATTTTGAAATATTAGAATTCCCAAGTATATGAAACCTTTCATGCATGTTTAGTTTTGCCCCAGATGTCATAGTGTTAACTTGTCAGATTTCATTTTAGAAAATGATGGTAGATTCTTTATAATGTTACATTGAGAAGATCTTTTTTCCTATCCGCTGATTCTGCACAAGTTTTTTGCAGAATGAGCATTTACCTGGTCTTAATTTTTCGTTTCCTCTGTTGCAAGGGAGCCATGTGCTTTTCTGTATTCATTTTCAATAATGCGATTTTTAATCACATGAGTTGCACCTTGACCTGTTAATTGAATGTCATGTGTTTCGCATGTAACTTTAAAGGTAAAGAAACAAAAATTTGGAGAAAATTGTCTCCTGAGCTAGGCAATGTAAACAATAAGGGGTTTTTAAATGGCAGCTGGCACTGGAAAGGGTTATGCTGAAAGCCAGGAAAGAATGGAAGGAAAAAGGGAGGAAAGAGAGAGACAATAGGAGGGGGAAATAGTGAAAGAAAGAGAAGAGGAGAAGGCAGAGGGAAGGGGGGAGGAGAACGTGCAGGAGAGAGGCTCCTAGGAACTGGAGGAGGAGGAGACTTAGGGCTTGCGGGTGAATAGGAGAAGGAAAGGAAAACATCTTCGGATGAGAAACAAAAATGGCAGAAAGTCAAGGCAAAAACAAAACCTGTTAACTAACCATGTTAACTTCTAATTAAGCAAAAATAATTACTATTTGTGAAAGGCTGTCCGTAAAATGTTTCATTTTCATTAAATGTAAATAAATCTTACAGAAAGCACCCATGGATGCAGACGTACCTGTTCTGGAGGGGATGGGGGAGAGGGTAAGGTTCCCTGGAGCCAAATTTCTTGCTACCAAACCCGCTCATCAAGTAGGCCCTAAGGGACTTGCAAATCTCCCTCTTCCTAATGATTTAAGAAAACTCCTTTTAACTGTCCTGTTAGTACTTGAAAGCTCTTAAAAGATTAGGACTATATATCAATATCAAAACCTTTGACTTAATCTCCTCGCCAGCAGGCAGGAAGTGCATTTTCCAGAGAGTGGCTTTATAGATTATCCCATCTCGGCTTTGGTCCCATGAGAAGTTCTGCTTTCAGAAGGACTCCCAAGTGAAAGGGCCAGTAGGCCTGGCTCCAGGCTAACCTTGATAGAAGCCATGACAGAAGCTGTAAGGCTGCTGTTCCCAAGTAACCAGAGAGGAAAATAAGTGACAAAGGATACTTTTCACCCAGGACAGGACGAGTGCTGAGATAAGAAGTTGCACGCTTCACAGGGTTTTCTATAATGTCAAAATGAGCAGACTGGAAAGGTTTTGAAAATGTGAAAGCACAGTCAGGATTAAGGCGGCCAGGGACAAATCACTACCTGTCCTTAGACCTCATTTTAAAAAAAAGAAAAAGGTTAACTAAGGTGTGTCCTAAAATCCCTTCTGGTCACCCATTAGCCACTTTACAGAGAAGAGAACAAGGGCTGTGCCACAGCCGCTGCCCCTCAGACCCCTCTGAAAGCTGGAGGATAGCATTTCTCCTGCTCCAATGGGTTCAGCAGTTGGAGCTTGAGTGATGATAGGGAACAGAGGCACCCAGCTTGTTTCTGAATCCGAATAGCAAACGATAGGCTAGTCTTTCATTATCCCAACTTCTATTGAACAAGTTGTATGAGTGTTTAAAAACTTCTTTTGAAAAATCATTTGTTTTGTTTTCAAATGTACTTTTTTAAAATATGGTTGGAGTTCAAATGCAGAGCTAAGAGGGCAGCTGAGAGTTCAGGGAAGACTGAGCACTCTTTTCTGGACAACTACAATCTTATTTAGAAGATGACTAGATTTCTGACTAACTGGCTCTATTGCTGAGTGTGGTTCAAATCTCTACATTGTAATTTCCTTAGCTATGTGATTATGAGCAATTTACTTATCTTCATCTGTGAAATGGGAGTAATAATGGAACCTACGTGTGTGATGGTTATACAATTAAATAAGTTTAATCCATTTAAAGCATTTATCACAAATGTCTGGAACACAGGAAGTGCTGAATCCCTGGTAGTCATTAATATTAACAATTTGAAGAGAGTGAGAGGGGAAATACTATAAAACTTTTCAATGCTAAATGCTATTAAATCTTAACAAAGATGACAGAATCTTCTCCCTTATTTGTGGTATATGTCAGGAATATTATTTGACGTTTGTATAACTTCTTTGTCATCGAATACCAGCACAGGTTATCTTACATGTGTCATTTTACATGATCCTTACGACAATCACACAAGGGTTATAAGTATTATTATTCTCATTCCCTACATGATGGAACTGCAGACCAGTTGCCTAACATTCCAGCTCAAACTTCTACCCTAATCTAAACTCTCTTCTTTGGTGGCCTCCAGCCACATCTTTCTCATCTGAGATACGGGATTTGAAAAAACGAGCAGAGAGCTCCTGTTTTCAAGTATCCCCCCCACTGACAGTCATACGTTCCCCATAAGCCTATGTAAGTCGTACTCATGTAAGGCACACACCTTTTTTATCATGGGGTTTTTTAAATAGCAGTGCTATGCAGGTAAAAGTTCCCATTTGAAACAGCGATTTGTTCTTCAACAAGCCCCGTGGCTGAATCAGCGCTAGAATTTATTATTTAATCTTAAACAGCACTGCTTTGCTGCTAATCTACCCACTGGTGCAGTTTTTAATCAAAAAAAGACTCCTTTTATTAGTACTATACATACAAAGAGGCATATATACATGAAGGTGTGAAACCCTCAAAGATTTTTTTCTTGAGCAGATTTGCTATGAAACTAATCATTTTGCCCATTTACCTTTGTACAGGACTTTGTGGTTTAGAAACCATTTTTCATTTCTCTTCCCACTTGGGTTATACAGGCAGGTGGCTCCTCCGTTTTACCGATAAGGACACGGTGGTTGGGAATCGCTAAGATCTCATTACGAGGTAAAAAGAGTTCCTGGGACTCTAACCAACATCTCATGACTGAAATTGGGCTCCTTTCAGGTCACTGTCAAAAAGCCATCAAGTCACATATGGTATTTCTTCACTACATTGTTTTAGAGATTGAAACTTGGCTCTTCCCAAAAACTAATCTTGAGTTATAATCAAATTGTGAGGGAGAAGAATCATATTAGTATTATAAAACAATGCTCTTTGTGACATCTCCAAAACCAAGTAAGGATTACTTAGTGAAATCCGGAGGCTATTTTTCTTTACAAATATTTTACAAGACAAACTTGTACCTTTCTAAAACAGCACATCTGTTATAAATTACTCCCATACAGAAAGAGAGAGAATCACCATCCTTTCTTCCCATCTGAGCTTAAAAGAGATTTGTTGACATATTCTAAGGCCAAGCATAGACAAAACAGCACAGGAAAGAGGAGGCGGTCAGCAGGACGAGGGCTCGGCTCTGCTTAAACTAATTCCACATGCCCCATGAACCATTAGCTGTTTTTTATTTCCTGCTCTAAAGATCTGTAGTGAAAATAATCTGGGGTAGGGAAAAGCTGCCCTTATTTCTTTTTCCCCAACAAGATGCTGTGTTAGCAAATAGAACATATGAGCCACCTTCAGCAGAGCAAGGTCTTTAATAATCCATTTTTCAAACACTACTGGTATTTCCTTTCCAAACAAAGATGGACTGTGACTGGAATCAATTTCATCATTTGTATGGTTACAATTGCCAAGTTTCTGGAAATAATCGCCATTTAAATACTGGATAATATTTTTTTGTATGAAGCCAACAACAGTTTTATTGCTCTTTAATTTCCATGATTTGTTTGTTTGCTGTAAGTTTTCAGTGTTCTGAGAGCAAGATGTTTGGGGATAGAGAAAATGCTTAAGAACAGGTCAAGGAGAAAGCAATGTCAAAGTTGTGTTAATGGCCTGACTTGAATCAACCAAACAAAGGAAATTAGCATTAGGAAAAAAACGATTTGCTCTACCATTTGGGGCTCTTCTCCCACAATTTCCCTATCAATTGCATAATAAAACCTCACCATTTTCAGACACAGGCATAGTGTAGAAAATCAAGGACAAGAGTCTCAAGTGTCCCCCTTCAGAAGATAATAGGGCTCCTCAATGAAATTGGACAAAACAGAGGTGATGTTGGGCCTGGCAAATTTGGAGGGACCACAGCCATCTTTCTCTATTGGTGCCATATGGAGCACATACCTGAATAGCAACTTTGTGCTCGATGGGACGCTGCTGATATATGGGGTGGGCCGATCCCCTAAACCCTTTCCTTACTGCAGACTAAATCATACTAAAACAGGCTTATTCTGAGGTCAACCTGGAAGGAAACTCCAAAGGCCCCCTTTCTAGAGCTGACAGCAAGACTGTTATTAGTCATGTGGCTCAAGGTCTGTCTTTCAGTTTATTGGGGGAGGGGAGGAAGAGGGTGGGAGCAAGCAAGAAACACTTGGGAATCCATTTGCAAAACATCTCAAATTCTTTCACTGGGGATGGCCATTGGTTTACCAGGATAAAACAAGTGCTTCAGAACTAGTGGTTTATATATCTGCATTTGAAATAAAAGTAGGAGGGACATGGATTGAGGCTATGATGTACTTCCCTGGGCTGGCCCTAATCAGGCAGAGGGATGTTGTGGGCTTGAATCCTGTTGTACATTATAGAGCTGTGTGACCTTGTGCAAGTTACTTAACAGTTTCCCCATCAATAAGATGAAGGTAACGGCAACCTGATAGTGTTGACGTGGGAACACAATGAATTCATGTACATAAAGCAACTGGCACATTAGCAGATATTACATAAATGTTTCCCTCTCCCCACTAATTTTCTTTCTTCCCAAAGAGTAACATTTTCCTTTTTTGCCTAATTTCTTTATTTGTCTTGTTTTCTCTCTTTTTCCTGGAGTTTGTATGTAGAGGTCTGATGACCATTCAACTTCATTCACACCTTTGAGCAGTATTCTGTTTAGCCAGATCTCAGTCCATTCTTTAGACTTATTCTGTATTTACTGAATGCCAACTACATATCAAACACTACTCTAGGCTCTGGGAATACAGTGGTAGACAAGACAGCACTGAATAAACAAAGGAGAAAAGAGCAGAAAGTACAAAGTGCAATGAAGAGACTCAAAATAGGTGCCTGTGCTGGAGAGTGACCCTGTGGTCAGGCAGAGCAGCTCTGAGGACGAAGTGCGTCGTTGGGAGCTGTTTTGCTCAGAAACATAGATACTATTCTTGGTATTTCATACAAACGAGATGAACACAGTGAAGTAATTACACTGGTGATGGAAGAACTGAGAATCACACGGCGTGACAGACATTAGCAATGCAGGAAGCCACTACCAGAGGGAGGGAATGTTTCTGGGGCCCAGATGCTGGACACAAAGCGACTCAGGTAGAAACTGGAACCATGGGCAGGGCTGCTTGGCAGCATTTGTGGTCATGGAGGAGGGGCTGTCTCTGTCTGAACCACGGAGGAGATCCAGCACCTAGTCACTGCTGGGAAATGCCCCCAGGAGCAAGAATGGGGAGATGCGTGGGGAAAGGGAAGCAGAAGGGGGAGGACAAAGCAGAAAGACACAGAGAGAAAAACTGTCCTATTGTTTAACTTCTTCCTTCCTTCCAGCATCTCCCATTGGCCAAATCCCCCAAAACCCATTGTCAAGGGAGCTGGGAATTGTGGTTTGCAGAAGGGCAGTGGAAGGTGTGCATGTGGATCAACCCGCAGGCAAAAGGCAATAACCAGACCAAGATCTGAATGACCAGAAGGAGCCAACAGGAAAAGATCAGGGGAACCAGTACAGGTGATACAAATGCTCCAAGAGAGACACCAACTTGCTTGAGGAAACAAAGGACCCCTGGAACATGGTGACCAGGTGAAGGGGACAGTGGCATAGGAAGATGTCAGAAAAGTAATGCCACAAAGGGCCTTGCACACCAGAATAAGCAGTAGGGATTTTATTATAAGCATGATGGGAATCCATTGGAGTGTTTCAACCAGGGGAATAACATGATCTAATCTGCATCTTTAAAAGATCATTTAGGCAAAATGTATTACAGAGGAAAAACAAGATAGGACGTTATTGTCGTCGTCCATGAGGGGATGATAGCTGAGACCAGGGTGGACATATTCAGAGTGTGCTGGAAGTAAAGACACGTTAACAGATTGTATCTGGGAGGTGAGAAAAAGGAACTGCTGACATTTCTGGCTTGAGCAACTGGGTAAAGGAGACTGGTTTTACTGAGTTAGAGGAACAGGAAGAGCTGCGTTTGCGCCATGAAAATGCATGAGATGCCCAGCGATATCCAGGAAGTGATATCAATAGGTGGATGGATTTTTAAGACAAGGCTGAAGATACAGATGTGAAAGTCCTTGGCATTTAGAAGGCTCTTAAAAAATCACACAAATGGACAGTCAGGCAGGGAAATCATGTAGACAGAAGGGACCCAGAACAGAGTCCCAATGCACAACAACACTTAGCTGTTGAGCAGACGAGGAGGAACCAGCCAAGGAGATGGAAAAAGGCTGAAGTATAAGAGAAATTAGGAAGAGGCTTCCGAGAAGTCAAAAGAAAGAATTTCAAGAAGGAAGGAGGCGTCATCTCTCTGAAACTCTGCTGTCAGGTCAAGATATGCCAATGGATTTGGCAAATGGAGTTTGCTGACAAATGTCAGTTCAGTGATAGGAATAGCAGCTTTGGACAGATCCAGCAGAGAATGGGAGTGAAAAGTGGACACACAGTAGACACCTCCCTTGGAAAGTTTTGCTATAAAGGGTTGCTCAAAAATGAGGAGGGCGCTAGAGAGTATATGTGTGGGTCAAAAGAGGATTGTTTTTTAAAAGATGAGAAATACAGCCTGACGACTCAGTCTATGGATTTGCATTTTAACAAGATCCCAAGGTGACTCATATGCACATTAATGTATGAGAAGGGCAAGACTTGCTCTTGGATTGGTCTAGTAGAGAGGAGAAGGGGATACGGCTGAAGAGAGGACTAAACGCAGGAGCCCCAGTGGAGGGGAGAAACAGGGACACCTCTTCCCTGTGACCAGAGGGAACGTAAGAGTGTGGTGCAAATGAAGTCGGTCTTAGATTTGGCAGAAGAAAGATGTGAAGGTGTGGGAGTTCCTAATCGCTTCTGTTTTCTCAATGATGAAGGAGGCAAAACCATTAGCTGAGAGTGAGCAGGAGCAGCGGTGGGTGGAGAGGGTTGGTGGAGACGCAGCAGGCGTGAAACCATCCTTTCACTGGCAAATACATTGCTCTTCTCAGTCTGTTCATGAGCCCTGTGGGGTGATTCATACGAGATTCACACAGCTCTGCACCGTCCTACTTGCTATCGATTTTGCCTTTCAGTCTCTTTTACTGCCTTAACAAAATTAAGAATTTTATCCATCTAGCCTAGGCAGTCTTTCATTTAACCCCTTTTTATAAAGCTTAAGAGGATGTCACATCCTCTACAGTTTAAATGTCCAAGCCACTACTGTGTTCAATAACTATCATGTTTCCATAAGGAGAAAAAAGACCCTTCTTGTGGGTAAAGACTACCGCTCCGCGCTCTGCCCCAGCAGAATGAGGCAACGCAGGCTGCACTGGAGCCACAACCAGGCACCGAGGCACAAGAACATACAGCTCTCTTATTGTTGCTTTCTCACTCATTCCTGATTTTTATACTTGGCTGTTTTGATTTCTAAGGAGACCCAACGCAGTTCTTGGCTAAGTATCTGGAAAACAATCTCGAACATGGCCAGGTCACAGATCATTTAGGTTTGTTTCATTATGCTGGTGTGGTGGCAGACCATCAGCCTCACACACTCAGAAGTGTGTGAACAGCCCCACCACATATTGTCTATCAAGCAATTATTTTGTTAATCCCACAAAGGAGCTTTGCTGTCCTGTAGATCCATTTGCATCCGACTGGCCATATTAAAGAAAGAAAAAAGGTTACTATTGTCTCACCACAAGTTGCTCTCGGGTAAGTGTGTTACTGTAGCCTTGGCTCTTTAAATAAACAACCCTCAAGTCCATATTGTGAGTAGACCATTTAGCACAGTGCTGGATGGGCTGGAGATTCCAGCATCAAATAAGAATGAGGAATTGTTTTCGTTGTAAGCTGGGAAGGATTGGTGATGGAGAAAGCCTTGTACGCAGGTGGTGATCCAGAGGCAAGTTTGAAAGCCAGACCTTACAGGAGGAGCTCACTGGGGATCTCACAAAAGTGTCCGTGCTGTCTGTAAGTTGCACTCCTCTCATCCTGTGACACCCATACTTCCCTGCGAACTTCCCCTTCCCAAATGCTTCAGAAAGGAATTAGAAAAAGATACCTTTGTAATAAAATCATAAATACTTTGAGCTCTGGACCACAGTTACTGTTAACCACTCTAATCAAAGAAACACACACACATAAACACACACTGCAGGAAACTTTGAACAACATAAAATCAAGTACCTATTTTTAAAATATTAAGAAAACCTCCAATAGGAAGGAATTGGGAAATGGTACCACTGCAAGAGAAAATGATCTTCCTTCTAGTTCTTTTCTTTGAGTATACACTCCAGGAGGACAAAGAAAATTATTTTGGGTGTATTTTCTTGCAGAGCTTAATAAATCACTACATATTTAGAAGAATTTAAGATCATTCTGAGTCTAATGTGGTGAATTAATCCTGAATTTGTAAAGCATTTCACCTACTGCTTGGTATATAGTAAGTTCTCAAAAACGTTGCCATTTTTACATTATTACTGTTATTTTTGTTACTATCATTTAGTGTTGGAAGATAGATTACAATAAATATTGACTTTTCCTACCTGATTTTTTATGTTTCTATGCTATCAGATATACAAACATTTAAATGCCTCTGTTGATGAATGCGCCCTGATTGTAAGCATGAAAGTTACAACAATCTGCTCTTCCTCAAACACACTGTGCAGAGTTGATAGAAATTATTTTTAACCTTCTGGTTTGTGTGACTTTTTGGCACATCTACCAGTATTATGAATTAGACATTTTATCAGAGCCAAACTGCTGCTATGCAGAAATACAAATAGAAGTATCATTCCCCAGACAGACAGAGAGCTAGAGGAAATAAAGACAGCGTTCTAAAGGGACATTTACCAAAGAGAATTACTATTATTTACTTGATTAGTCTAAATGCCAAAATTTTCTTTATAATTTCTGCATTCTTGTTTTTCTACCTAAGAATTATTTAAATGCCTCTTCTTTAGTAAATGGGCATTTATTTATTCCTATTAACTTAGTAGAGATGGCGGGCAATATTGCTTAAAAATGTAAAATCAGTGATGCCAGGTGGCAATGTAAGATCATTTTATCAAAGAGCCACTTGATGGCAAGTACCCTGTGAGTTTCAGCGTCCTCATTGACTACAGCTAAGAAACATGGTTTAAAAAAATATTGAAAGGCAGTATGATCACATTATAGAAAGGATTCATTGACAGGCAATGTTTCCTTAACATTGCTGGTTGCTATGATTTTTTTTCTGCAGGTATAAAATGTTCATTTAGCTAAAGGTTTGTATCTTTCTCCTTAGTACCTTATTAGCATGAGTAAGAAATACAATCATCCTTTTAGTTGCTTCAAAGAATTAGTTAAATCATCCAGGTATGATTTATACAATTTTTTTATATATTGAAATTTTATATTTCTAATGTTGCAATTTAATGTTGATTTTTGCATAATTACTTATAATTTTATCTATTTCAAGTGTGACAATTTTGATCATGCTCATCTACTTTATGATTTATGTAAGCTCACTGTGTTCGAGAGTGTTAAAATTATTTGGAACACACATTAGAAAATCATCTTGAGAAATTAGTATGTAAAAAAAAAATTTAATGTAATTGAAATCAGAGAGCAAAGAGGGGCAGACAATTTTTCCATTAAAATTCCTGCTTTATCTTATTTGAGGGAATTATATGAGTGATGAGGAATTTCCCAGGGCTAGAAGGTGGACATCAAAAGGTTTGCGGCTTTAGGCAAACATCCAAAACCCATACTAATGTAATAAGTGTTCCCGTCCTCAGGCTCAGCAATACAATCGATCGATAGAAGATTTCCATCTTCTTTCCTTAGGACACACATGTAGAGGTCACAGTGAGGCTCTGCATTATTTTGTATCCACACTTACAGGTGCTAATCATGGTGGTCTTAGGATAGTCACAGCTCCCTCCTCACACCCAGGAAATGGGTTGACCCACATCTCAAAGGAGCATTACTAGGATTAAGTAAAATGTTTGATTAGAAAACTAGCCCCGGCACTGTTTCTAAATCAACTTTTAGTTCTTCCTTCACACCCAGGACACAGTGACAGATGTGCGAGTAGAAAGAGGAGGGAAGCATCCTGAGAGTTTTCTACACGCTGGGTGCCGGCTTAAACTCTTCCTTGCGAGCAACCCAGCCAAGACCCTCCGATTAGCCTCATTTTGCAGAGGGAGAAATATAATTTTAGAAAGATCGCAGATATGTAAGTGGCAGAGTGGGGACCAGAACCTACATCTATCTGTCGTCAAAAACAGAAAAAAATAAAACCCACAAAGATCAGGTCTCATGTTACAAACAAGATCTCAATGTATATATAATTCTGTTCAGTCAAGTAATTCTAATCCTACTTCTGTGATTCCTCCTAAGTGCAGAGTGATATTGTAATTAGCATTCAAATTATCCCCTCATGTACCTGCGATACTCACTAAATGTACCAGCTGCCACTTACACACCACCACCATCCTTTCCAGAATTTCTGTAAGCACTGCTGATCAAATGCAAACATTCACTAGGACTCATTAAAATAGCTGTTCATTCCTCCACAGATAGACACGGCAAGAAAAAGATGAATTCTTTTAGGACACGGTCTTATAATACTTATTGTATTTCTTTCCAATCATAAAAATAGTACACGCTCATTGTGGAAAACATGCAAAATGAAAACAATCACAGAAGAAAGGAAAAATGTCTGGTAAATAATGTTGACATTTTAGAGTATATCCTTCGATTGTCTTTTCTATTTATTAATTTTTCTATAATCACTAATCATGAGATTGTTATGTGTCAAGCATTGTGTCAGATGCTGTGGGTTCAATGAACAAGACAGGCTTGATCTGAATTCCTGACACTGAACATATAAAATTGTTGGATTTTACAAAGGAGATGTATAGTGTGAACACAAACGTATACATATGAACACATACGTATTTCTTGCTTTTAATTTCTAAGTGCTGAACATTTTAATGATTGCCCTATTTCATCCTTATAAATAATGATGCAGAGAACATCTTTGTACATATAAATCTTTGGTATATCTTTTATAATCTCAATCTAATCTTCAAGTTCTAGAACTTGAAATGCAGAATTGAAGGAGATACATGTTTTAGAAAGTTTTTTAAATTAAAAAAATAGGATTTTAAAAAACAGATAACACATATTCAAACTGGTAGGGAAGAGACTCCCTGGCTCCCAGCCAATTTACTCCCCTTCCTGGAAGCAACAATGTCATCAATTTCTTATACAGCCTTCCAGAGATTATTCTATGCATAGTAAAGCCAATACACATAGTCTAAGTATGTGTGTATTTTTTTTCCTTAAGTCACAAACAGGAGCATATTATAAACATCCCCGAGCCTTTTTTGCCTCCTTAACTAGATAAGATAGATAGATAGTGCCACATCAGTGTTAAAAAGCTTCCTCATTCTTACAGCAGCATAATAGTCCATTGTGTTGACGTTCTGTAATTTAATTCTGTTTTTCCTGAATGCGTATTTAGGTTCTTTACCAACATTTTGCTATTACAAAAATGTAGAAGCAAAGAATACCTTGTGTATGTGATCATTTCACGCATGTGTCAGTGTATCTGTAGGATAAACTTCTGGAAGTGGAATTGTTTGGCCATAGGATTTGTGTTTTTGTAATTTTGATACCTTCTGCCAAATTGCCTTCCAAAAGAGGCTGTACAGTTTCCACTCCCACCAGGAGGACATGGCTGGGCCCAATGCCTTGCCAGGCTGCATCAGAGACATGCCTCTTCTGTGTGTTTCCAAGAATATTTGGAGATCCAGACTAGTTGCTGTGGCAGCTCCATAGTTTCAGTTTTTACACTTTTAACCAAGTATTTGTTTGTCTATAGTATACTTTGAATTAAATGATATTCATTTTGAGTTACATGATTATCTAGTACACAATATATATTAGTCAGGAGGATAGTTTTCCCATGTGTATGGAAATAGCCAAACCAGCTGAGGATTTTACAATCTAGGAGGGTCATAAATAATTTGCAAACTACTAAGAGATTAAGTAGAATTTTTCTTGTTAAATGGCGATTTCGACCAAAATTGCTACACTGAAAGAGATTTTAATATTTTTGTATACATTATGTCCAACGCCATAAGTGTGTTTGAATAAAAGTTTCTATGTTACTGCTTTGGTTGGGTTTTCAGGCAGGAAAACAACATAGTAGGAGAGACAGGCCGTGTAGCATTCTGGTGAGGTATACAGGCTACACACCCAAACAGCCCTGGGTTTGGACGGTGGTTTGCTAACTATGCGTTCTTGTGTACAGAACTCATCCCATCTGAGCTTTGGCTTCTTTCCCTATAAAATATGACTGGTAATACTACGTGATTATTTGAAATATTCAGTAACACATACTAAGTACTCAGTAAATGGTTACCACTACCACTTGTTAACACTGCTGTGGAAGCACAGTCCCAAATCCAAATACTCTCTACCAGTGTAGGATGTGTTCCTCCTATGTTTATATAGACAAAGAAATGCAATATGAACACAAGATAAGCCAGATAATTTAGCATAACCAAAATATTCAGTTAACCTAGAAATATCAATACCAAAGGGCCTCGTAAGTACACATGTGTGCGCATGCACACACACGCGTGCGTGAGAATATTTCAAACGAAAGATTGCAATAAACAAAGAATACATGAAAATGTCTACATGAACTTGAGTCATTCTCAGGAGGTAACTGAGGTTAAGCTCTGATTGCCTGAATGGCAAAAATACACTATGCAGTTGTACCCGATTTCCTGAGATCAGGTGGAAAGGACACTGCATTATTTTTTGACTAGAAGAAAAGAGTTCAAGTCACTGCGGGTCTACTCTGTGCTCCACAACACACCAGGCCCTGGGATAGAACACTAAGCCCGACACACATGGAGCCTGCTTCCTGATGCTTACAGGCAGGGACAACACCATGAGGGAGACAACGCAGTACGATACACCTTCCCTGAGGTTCCTGGTAGTAGCAGAAGCACTGTCAGGTACGGGTGTTGTCTAACCATGATGCCGGCAGCCATGGAGAAGAAATGGGCTCTAACCCGAACAGTCAGATCGGACACTAGGATGTAGCACGATTTCCAAACCTCTAAGCACCCAAATAGGTCGACGTGATTTGTTACCAGAGATACTTGTCACTATTTGAATACTAAATAAGGAAGTTTCCTGTGTGAGCACTGAATAGAAAAATTAAAATCAAGTGAGGAACCCTGTAGGAGTGTCATTTAGATAGGTCCAATTTTGTATACACGCTCTTGTGTGTTCGTAATAACTACTAATGAGTAATATTTCAGTTTTCCCTATCGATTAATAACTACTGATATATGTTATAAAGTTATATTTCACTAATGGAAAAATCTAATGTGATTTAATTAGAATTTGAATTCTCAAAATTAGCTAAAGCCCTTTCCCAGAAGAGGCAGAGGGCTTGTATAAAGCCACCAATAATACACGTTCACCACCTAGTGGCACTGTTAGCAGACTGCAGGTACATTACACTTAGTACTATATTATTAATCTGTTTGAAACAAAAACCAACTCAGAAACAGAGAGGGAAGGGATGGTTACCAGAAGGGAGGGGTTAGGGGGATGGGTGAAACGGGGAAGGGAAACACAGTCAATATTGTGATAAGTTTGCACGTTGACAGATGATTCCTAGAATTAGTGGAGTGATTACACTGTAAGGTATAAAAATGTCGAATCACTATATTGTAAACCTGAAACTAATAACTAATATAAGATTGTATACCAACTACACTTCGATAAAGAAATAATAAAAAAGCAGTACTATATTCTGCTAATTTAACGCATGGATAACATCAGAAACTTTATGAATATAACTCCCATGTTCTAGATAATTTTTGTTTTAACCCCTAGCAATCTAGCAGAGTAACCTCTCTTTTCATTCCTTCTCGCTTCCCATTGTGCTGTCTAGACCAGACCACCCTCATCTTAGCCTGGCCATCCTGACTGGATTCTCCAACTCAAATACTGCCATTCGTGTCATGTCTCTGCTTAAGGAATATGAAATACACTCCTTTGCAGCACATTCAATAGAAGCCCTTGGGCCCAATGTAAAGTACCTGATTCTGAACTTGCTCAGCCAGCTGAGTTCTAGCAAGAGGTTCCAGTGGGACCACGCTGTGAGCACACATCACGCTTCCCAACCTGTCCGTTGACTGAACTTCCGACCTGACGTCTCCTTATCCCTCCCCTCCACTGGGAAGTCCTACCCATTCTTCAAGACCATTGCCTGCAAGAAGCCTTCCTTGATGACTTTAGTCCATTCATCTCTCCTCGTGATGAATTTTAATAATGATGATTGTCTGTAGCCTGAGATTTACCCTTGATTTGTTTTTCCTGCTTTCTTATTAGGGTCCAATATGTCTGCAGACCAGTAGACAGTTTCTCTGCTGCTGCAGGAAACCCCTTGTGGGCAGCGATTGTTCTTGTGGGTTCTTATACCCCCTTCTCCACTGCACCCAGATCAGGGAAGAATACAAAGCTCAACTCTGGAGGGTTGTATCCACCATCCTGAATAGCATTTCATGATTCTGATCTTTAGTCTACAGATGACTCCCAGGTGTGGCTTCTGAGCACCCTGTCATCTTTCGCTAGTTAAACACATGTGATCTTTTCAACAGGAGCAGTAGCGTCATGTCAATATATCTGCATATTCAGAGAGGAGGAGAACTGGCATGATGTCTCCTAGTAATTGAGGCTAAGAAAGCAGTTCTTCTTTGATTACCTGAGTATTTAAGGTGAAAGTTAAGGTTAATATTGGCAAGGATTTGTCTCATTTATTCATTTCACTTTGTGTTTGAGGGTCAGTTGTAAGTGATTTATGAATACCTTTCAAAGGTCACTATCCATCTTTAAAATACATCAATCTTAAGTAGCAACCTTCGACTTTGAAGAAAGAAACTCACTGTTTCACAAACACGTTAGACAAGAATGTGGTTTGATCAACAGGACATAGATTCATGAAATAAACATTTATTCACGTGACATCACCTTAAAGCAGCCAGCACACTTCTGGTTCTGATTAAAATTACTGCAACAACAACTAATGGACCTAGGGGAACACTTTATTCTTAAATTAATTCAAATATATCCTGGAATAACAAAAGGTATTGAACTTCACCACATATGCCCTCAATGGCATGACATTCTAATAGGAAGACTTGTTGGTGTTGTTCTTAATAAATGGATAACCAGGGGAGTATACACCCAGCCCACTTATAATTAGAGGGTAAAAAAAAAAAAAAACCCTCCATTTTTACCCTCTAGTTATAAGCATACAACAGGATCTTCATGTTCTTTAATTTGGAATAAGGTTTAAGACTGTTTTAAATACATTTTTTATAAGGCTCAAATCTTTTCATCACATGAAATGCTACAGCTATTGCTTGCAAGACAAGACACAGTATTTTCTTGTAGAATCATACACATATTGAAAATATATGTACGAATACATTACAAAAATAAAATTCATGTTGACTTATCATTCCCAAAATAACTTTCTCTACTCATATCCATTTTTTTCTAGACAGCCATTGAAAATATGATTTGCCAAGGATTTGAATTTGTGTATCTATAGACTGCATATTCTTACAATAAAAACATAGAAAAATCTACTTACATGTCTTCGGTTATCTTTGTTGAATTTGATTTTTTAGAAATAAATAACCAAACTCTCAATGTAAGCTTGACACTGATAATGAATATGTTTCAGACGGGAACATGAAAACATGCTACTGCTGCAATTAAATGCAAATGTTCTGAGTTTAAGCCACTGGATGAGGAAATTCAGAAGTTAAGTGGCTCGAAAGGAATAATTTAAACCTGCTGAGTCAGGTTTTCCCAGTGAACAAGCTGCCCCTTGGGAGTAAGTCTGATGTAGTTGTAAGTGGTAGAAACTGTCTGTTGGATTTCATAATTTTAATATGAATGAAGACATTATTCCTGATACCTTAGCAATTTTTATGCAAAGCACATAGGGCTTCTTTCTGAGAAAGGCCCTACCTCTGTTCATTTAGTCAGCCCGTATTTCCTGAGTACCCACTGTGTGTCGAGTGTGGGAAGCTGGGCATTTGAACGTATACTGGACTTTTGTGCCCTTGAGGAGCTGAAAATTGAAAATGCCTTCAAATACTTGAGAATCCTATATCCATTAATTCTGGAGGGAGAGAGTATCAGGTAGGTGGGATTAATCAGACAACTTCCTGGAGAACATCAGGATGTAGGACGCAGAAACACACACGTCATTATTACATGAGGGTGAGAACATCAGTGTGCTGAATTAAAGCTCAGAATCCACCTCAAGGAGGTTAGAAGAAGCTGAGGGGGAAGCTGCCAAGAGCCTCGATGACCAGAGGCATCTGTTCAGCCATCCTGATACCATCTCCTTCCTCCCTGCTGTGTGAAATGTCCACTATTCATCTTCAGTCTATGCGTAATGTGAAAGAACCCTAATCAGTAAATTAATTAGAGTCTCATTTACAATTCTGTTGTCAAAACTTATAATTTCAGGTATTTCACAGAAGATACTTGGTTTCTGGAGATCCTCTCACACAGTGACCCTGGTAAATCAAAATCTTAACAAAGGGACTAGTGATCCCTCACAATAGAAGCATAAAAACGCAGCCCCAGTTTATGCATTTCTAATTGTACTTCCCTTCCTAAACCAAAGTCTGAGAGAACACATTAAGAGACACTCTGGTTTCCAATATTCAAAATTTGTATCTGCTTTTAGTAAATAAAGTGACTTTACTTGTACAAATAATTATTGTGTTATATTCAAGACAGAGTCCGATACAAAAGCAATCCTGGATGATAAAAGGGAAATAATGCAAATGCAGGACTCAGACCTGACAGCTACTTTGGGAGGCTCTGCTAACCGTACTATGTGCATTATTTAAAAATGAATTGAACTGTGTCTAGCTTCCTCTCAGATGCTTCCACAATAGTTGAATACTAGCAGTCCATGCCACCAAGTTAGGGACTTCCTCTGGCGAGTCACTAGCACCCCTCAATCAGGGATTTCATCTGCAAAGTGGCTTCTGAGAGCAGAATGTGGGAATAGCAGAGGGGCAAATGCTTGCATGACTCGAACTCAAATTCCACTCTGTGACTTTGCATGAGTTTCTTAACCTCTCTACATCTCAGTCACCTCGTGTGTTAATAGCAATGGCCATTTGTTAGAATTGTTATAAGGATAGAATGGAATGATCCAATTAAAATGCTTATCCCAGTTCCTGGCCCACAGCAACATTCCATAAATGTTAGCACTTATTTTCAGAATGTTGACATGACATCATGTAAGCTGCCTAGTTTAAGGTAAAATCTTGAGTATCATTAAGGCAATTAAATATTCAGGTGAAACTTTTGGAAAGTGGAAAACTATAAGAAGAAATTACTCTGTAATACTTGAACAGCAGCAGAAAATAAAAGAAAGTGTCCTTCCTTCCTTCCTTCCTTCCTTCCTTCCTTCCTTCCTTCCTTCCTTCCTTCCTTTCAGTTTTAAGTTTTAATTATTTCTACTGATTTTTAATTTATTGGGCCTGGTGATACTAAGAAAACGGAGTACCAGGGCTATCATTTGTTCTGGTCAATGAAGTTAAACACGCAACCCTCCACCAGGTCTCTGCCAGGCTCCGAAGACAGTGGTGAAGAGAAGCATAGGCTAATGAACCCAATTACTGCCTGTTAAAAACCCCTTCAAAAGAAGAAAGAATTAGAACTTCTGAAGCTTCTTGGTTTTGCCAAGAACTGGACAACAACATATCCCTTTGGTGTTTAAGAATTTAATGTTAAATTTTTAGCTGGAGGCAATATAAAGAAAAATACTATATTAAACTATCAATACCACTGATTAACTTGTGTTTATGTCCCTTCATGTCAGACTAAGGAAATGTCAATTTAGATAATTTTATCTACTGTGCATGTACTTCAGGCAATAATATAGTCATTGAAACATACTGAACACCTATAATCCACCAGGATATATGCTAAGTGTGAGCGATACAAAGGTGATAATACTCACTTCCTGTCCATAACAGAACAGGCTAGTAAACAAATCCTTGGGATTCTATCTGATCAAGTCTATACTAGAGGCATAGGAAAGTTGGGATATGGCTAACCGGTAGAAGCAGGAAAGACTGCACAGGGAAAGGAAAATGATTTTATCATCTACCACTGAGAATCATCAGAAAGAAACACACAATATCTAATGAAAATATAAATGTAATCCAATGTAAAAAAAGTCCGAGGAATTTTTCACTGGTTTGTTACTCCTATTATTTTTCTACATATAAGACTAAGCCAGAATTGACTTCACTAAAATTAAGCCAAAAGTTGTATTTGAAGAAGTAATAAATGTTGGGCTGATTAGCAAACCTGCAAACTTACTTATAGTCAATTCACTAAAAGGATAATTGAGTCTACGATATGCCAAGCACTGATTTCATGCTAGGGAGAAGGCAAACAGCAGAGAAGACAAAAATAAAGGAGAAAGCCTGCAGCCTCAGGAAGATGAAATGAGATAACGGAGAATTTGAAAATGTTTCACGACAGGTGCCAACCAGTTGCTATCAGGAACACAAATGCCTACCTAGGCCGGGCCGGGTGACAGTATAAGTGCCATGGAGAGGGACATCTACGACACAGTTCCCCTAGATCACGGCCATGTGGAAACCCAGACCCAGTGTTGCCTCTGTTTCAAGAGAATCTCAAAGTCCAATTTTTTCTGTGAGATCTCCGGATTTTTCAAGATTGTTTTAAAATCCTGTCCACAGCTAAACTGAATCCCGTGGCTGCATCCTCTGTGCTTGCAAAACACACAAGAACAATTATTGTGGATAATGGGATAATAGAGGGTAGGGGCTTTAGCGCTAGATTCAAATCCCACCTACTGTGCTGTGCAAACTTGACCAAATTCTTAAAATGGCTCTGAGTTCCAGCTTCACAATTTTTAAACTGGGGATAAACAGATTTTCCTCTCAGGGTTTTTGTGAGAACAAAATGTGAGGTAGCATATAGTAAGCTCCCCGCAAATGACAGGCTTGTTATAGCTTCAGAAAAGCCTTCACGAAGGAAGGTGGGGATGAGAGCTGGTTCTCAAGACATAGGAAGGATTTGGACTGGCAGAGAGGGCCTGGAGGGCTTTCCAGGAATTCTGGGGAGAGGGAGCAAAGGCTTGGAGCCTGGAAGGAGGCAAAATATTCTGTCTTGGAAAAGTAGTGTCTCCTGGTTTAGTTGGAACAGAGGGCACATGACGGAGTATAGAAGAGACGAATACCAGAATATCAGACTGTGACCCAAGCTTGAATCCTTGAATACGGGAGTCCTTGAATACTACCCTAGGGAGGGCTGGACTTTTAAGTCATGGATAATGAGAAAACAAGAAGTCATGTCATGAGCAAGAAGTCAAAATCAGACAGGGCTGTTCCTTTGGATGCATTCACGCCATTATTATTTACCGAGGGCTTCCTATGTGCCAGGCACTGTATTTGGTCCTGGGGATGCAATGGTGACCTGGCAAACAAACAAGGACCCTGCTCCACGGAACTTATGTGCTACAGGTTATAGGGAGCAGATGTGGGTTGGAGCCTGGGGTTAAGGAGAATAGTTGGTAGGCCATTGCTAGTTCCAGCAAAAAGTGAGGAGGGCCTGCTTTACGGCAGTAGTAGTGAAAAGATCAAGGAGAGGAGTCAAGAGATGGTAGAGAGAGAGAAGCAACATAAGCTGTTGGCAAAATTCAGGTTTTTTGAGCTGGGGTGACGGGGAAGTTATGATACTTTAGCAGAGACAAGGAAGGCAGGAATGATGCGTTGACTTTATCCCTGTAGAGTGTTGATAAATGGCATAGTGGTCTGTCAATAGCCCCATTATTGCAGCATCTTAGCCAAAGGAGTATGTCTGAAGCAGTTGGGTTTTCTTACCAAACAGTAATTCTTAATTGGATTACATCCAGAGATTTGAAACCAAGACTAAACTGATGTTCAGCTCATTTCCCAAAATACAATCACAAAGGCAGAGCCTTGAACACAAAGCATTTCCTGTCAAATAACCATTTATTTTTAAGATAGTGAAAAAGAAGAAGCAAGACTCCAGAGCACCCTATGAGTATGATATACTCCCCCCTGCAGAGAACAAACCTGCTCTCCAGGTGCAGCTTATACTTGTGGATTTCTTTTTGCATAAACCCAAGAACAGCAAGGTCCAAGAGGGCATTTAGGGGCTGGGGTCTGAGGACTTGTTTAATGACCACCGTTCTGTTTGGGAGCAGTACAACCACAAGGGAACTAACCCTTTCCCCAGATGGGTCTGTTATAATGTTCTAGATGGGGATTCCACAGCTATGCCAGAGCTCAGAAAGTGTTCTTTGATGCACGATACAAAGTAGGACAGAGGACTTGCACTGTCTTTCTTGACTTTTCTTATAGAGTGACCATTTCTTTCCATTTTTTCTGAGGGAAAGGGGAAGAGGCATGTGTAATATATATTATACAAAAATAGATTGGATTCTGCTAGCATCATTTTTTTCTTTTCAGAGGGTAGAGATAGAGGACAGTTAGAGTGGTAAGAAAGATAGAGGCAGAGACAAAAGAGACATTTTATTGTTCTCCTTCTGAATATCTTCAACAAAATGATCAGGTACTCTTGAAGAGGAAAATTAGGGCAGAATCATTATATTTGTATTCCTAACATCTAGCACAGTGCCTGACATATAGTAGGTGCTTAAAATACTTAAAGTAAACATGTTAGAGAAATAAATATTTGTAGAAGAAATAAGTGTTTATAGAAATGAATAAATGTAGAGTCAAGTTGACTTAATGAATCTTCTAGTGAACAGCTGCAAGTAACAGAATATTCAAATAGCAGTTTAGGTAATAGAGTTAATTTTCCTTATACAATAGGAAGTACAGAAATTGGTGGTCACCAATGTTGTTTTAGATATTCAAGGACATCATTGGAGCCCCAACAACTTGGTCTTTTCACCTCATCATACACGTTTACTGTCTCATGGTGGTAGGATAGTTGCCCCAGACCTAGGCATTAGCTCTACATTCAAGACTAAATGAAAAGAGGAAGGATGGAGCCAGCAATATGTGTCCCTTTTTTTTTTTTTTTTTTAAATCAAGAAAGTACAATGCTTTTCTAGAAAACCCCAAGAAAACATCCTCTTTCAGCTTTCTGGCCAACTGTATTAGAGGGTCATTATAGCTGCCATGAAACCTTAAAAAATGAATATTTAGCCAGATTCTTTGCCACGTTTACTGGTATTAGTTTGGTCTTCTATTAGTAAGGAAAATGGGGGGGAATGGGCATTAGGTAGACAATTAACAGTATCTGTCCCACTTTTAGAACCCTGCCCATCTCCCACCCTTTCTGAACACTCCAATTACTTAAGATCCTGTGTTAACTTATTTTTTTTCACTTGTTTCCCCCATTGAAGGCTAAACTCATGTTTTACTCATTTCCTCTTATCTTTTACACAGTAGGCCCTCAATAAGTGTTGTTGAATAAACTGAAAACATTGTTTTTTTAAAGTACATGTAAAATAATGCTTTTTAAGTAGCTATAAAAAAAAGAGAAAAAAAGCCCTTGAATTCAGTTTTACATTTGTGCATTAGCTACTACTCCACTTTAAACTCACTAGGTAAAGTAGGCTTAAGTGAAGTTTCAGAAAGGGATATAAAAAATATAAACAACAAATATAAAACATTCTTATAATCGTAACAATGCAGACAAAACTGAAATTCATCTCTATAAAATGAAATTAATTTCCTGCTTCTTATTCCTCTAATGCATTCCGTACCATGAAGATAGATAAATTATTCTAGAAATACTAATTCTTTCAGGTTCAGAAAACTTCAGTGGATCTCAATGCACATAAAAAACCTTTCCACATTTCTTGCTCCAGTGCTCAAAACTCTACAACTTGGCCCCAACCAACCTCCCTAGCTCTGTCACTCACAACTCTTTTATCAGTACATTTTGCTCCAGCCAAATTCTTCTACTCACTGCCCCTCAATGCCTCCTGGGTATCCTACTTCCCTTGAATACCTTGGACTCTTCTCTTGGTTCGTCTGAATCTGATTTAGCCTTCAAAGGTTGGCTCAAGTATCAAGTTGATAATTAGATAATGCGAGGTTCTAACATTCTTTAGGTTGGAAATACAGTTTGCCTATGGATATCTTCTGCTGACGTTGGGTTTTGTTCTACAGTTGTCCAAAAGTCACATGCATAAACTGTCATCCTTACTTTTCCATGCAATATCTTACTGAACAGAGCCCTGAAGCAGCAACTATTTCTCTATAATGGGATTGCTAGAATTTTGACAGTGATTATATTCACCATTTAATGAACAATTATATGCTAACTAACATGTACTATATAGGACTTGTATAAAGAACTTATCCCTATAATCTTATGAAGTACTATGTTTATTCCCATTTTGTAGATGAGGAAATATATCTTAGATAGCTTATAACCCAGGAGTCAGTACATTTTTTTCTATAAAGGGCTAGACAGTAAATATTTTGGGCTTTACAGGACATGCAGTCTCTGTTGCAACTACCACGTTTCTCCAAAAATAAAACCAGGTCTTATACCACATTTCCCCGAAAATAAGACTGAATCTTATATTAATTTTTGCTCCAAAAGACACATTACGGCGTATTTTCAGGGGAGGGATGTCTTATACTTTCATGTACCACAATCTACATTTATTCAAATGCAGTCATGTCATCTTCTTCTGGAACATTGTCATAACGTGCTAAATGTGTCTGCTTGGCCGACTATCTTAACTGGGGCTTATTTTTGGGGTAGGTCTTATTTTTGGGGAAACATGGTACTAAACTCTGTCATTGTGGTATGAGAGCAGTCACAGACACTAGGTAAACAAATGGATGTAGTTGTATTCCACCAAAACTTTACAAAAACAGGCAGTGGGTTTGATTTGGCCCATGGACTGTATCGTTTGCTGACCTCTACCCGAGTCCAAATATCCCATTTAATATATTAGGCCAAGAAAGGAAAAGCTCCTTGCTCCATACTGCATCAGAGGCATAACAGAATCCAGGTCTTCTGATTGGTTATTTAGTGGTCTTTAATGCTAACCGAATTGGAATAATTGCTCCATAATAAAATGAGCTTTTGAATCTATAAGGTAAACCTGATACTACTGACAAATTAGAGCATTTTGACTCCTATAATTAGATTCATAGATGTGGGTTTTATTCTATCTTCTGGATCTTCCAAAGCTAAAGAGACTTTTAAACTCAGTTTCCTTGTTTATCTTGCAGAGGGAAACATTTCCCAGACCAGACAAAAAACATGCCACAATTGCATGTATAATTAGGACTTGGTGCTTGTTACAAAGCAGGGTTTGGTGGTTTGGGAACTACTGAAACATTGTCAAGGACAGAGATCCCTTGACAAGATTCCTTGGGGTGGTTTTGAATACACATGGCTCCCTGCCACTTTTCTAACTTGGCTGCCTGTTTTACCAGGGACATTCTGAGTTGGTTAGAGGAGGTGGGTGTATCCTTAGTGGCAATGGGACAAAAGCGATGATTGCTTGACCTCCTTGGCCCCAGGCTCGGAAAAAATTTAGCTGTGCATTGTTGATTTAAACCTTTGACAGGAAGTCCTATTTATGGGGGCAAGCTGTTATTCTGTGACCTTGGTTGCTTCTATTAATAGCCTTGGAATGTCATGCAAAATATAGTTACCATTCTCTTGCACATTTACTTCTTAAGCACTGTTATCGACACTCTAAGTTTCTCAATCATTGTCCCCGGACTCTGTGATGATACTAATAGCCTTCAAGAAGAATTTCTTGGAGCCAGAAGTACTATAACACCCTATTCCAAGCTTTCTGTTGGGCCCGAAAACTAAAAGGGATCAAATATATGGTGATGGCAAGAGAACTGACTCTGGGTGGTGAACATACAATGTGATATATAGATGATGTATTACAGAAATGCACACCTGAAACCTATGTAACTTTACTAACAATTGTCACCCCAATAAACTTTAATTAAAAAATAAAAAGAAAATGAGAGAAGTGGATTGTACCTAATATACTTCACTGTCCTGGGTAAAGACAAAACGCTGTTATCTTGACAGTTCCCAGTAGACTAACCATTGGTACGCTGGCCTGCCAATTCATGAGCACTTAACATAATCGGAAGTCTGGGAGACAAACTGACTCTAGAAGGTCAAGAAATAGTTATCCTTCATGCTTCCACTGTAAATTGTGGCCCCACTGCATTCTTGCCCTTGCCTGTGTCATGACCTGGGGTTATGTTTTGATTCTGAGAGTCCATATCTTTTTAAGTTATGCGCATCATATTCAAATACTTAGATCAACTTTGAAGAGAGTTCAGAAACCTCCCCAGCCTATATATTTTTTGCTAGTCCAATCTATCATCATGGAGACTAAAGAAAAACAATTTTTTCTTTGAGTAGACAGAAGTATATTCTGTGGATAACTTGGCAAAAGACACCTGCAATGGTGTCTAAATAGTTGACACCTCCTAGCACTTAGGATATATGCAGCCCTGTTCCCTGAAACATGCTTTTGAAGAATGGAAAATATTAAAAATATTTTATCAAAGTAATGGAAAAAGAGCTAGTTTCCCCAAATTTCAGAATCTATAATACTGTGTTAAAGTACATACGAAAATTTTAAGTGATCTGCTAGGAATACCATTTGTGGAGCTGTGTCCCAAGAGCTATAATATATTTTATCAATGCTGTGAAGTAAATACTATTATAAATCCATTAGACAGATGAGGAAACTGAGACTATAGAGACATTAGGCAATTTACCCAAGCTAGTAAATAATGTAGCTGGACTCTAAATTGAGCAAGTCTGACTACAGAGCCTGAAAGAACTATTACTCTAAACAGTACAATCACCTGGTAAAATCTATATCCTTCCATGGAGACTTGATGAATGAGAGACAGAGAGAGGAAATAGCGTATTCCAGTTTCCCTGTTGCCCAGATCATTACTGACATAGTACAGAGACCACCTTGTGCTACTGTCCATGCCTGGACAGTCACAGAGGGAGGGACCAGCCATAGGAACCTGTGATCAGACCTCAGCCTTGCTACTTCCCAACAGTGACCAAAGTCTGCACCTTGCTTTTGTAATGTTACTGAAGTGAAGGGGGAAGCATTACGTTCAGAGTGGCTCAAATTACATAATTTTTGGTAGACAAAACTTGTCTTTTTTAAAATCATTCTTTCCCTTCCTTATTTTAGACTCACGAAACTGCCAGACTCCTTGTAGTCATCATTGAGGCTGCACAAATATTCTGGCTCTCTCTTTTTGGGCCTGTGGTAAGATTGCACTTTGGGCCTTTGGTAAGATTTCAGCTCCTAGAAGTAACTTGCTTTGGCCAATGAAAGGTGAGCAGAAATGGCCTGTGTTGCTTCCAGGAGGAAACCTTAAAAGTCAACGTATGCTTTGCTATGTGTCTCCTACTGAGCTGGTAACTGGCAATATCCCAAACAGCGGCTGCTCTGTCAGCCTAGGGCCCAAGGTGAGCAAGACAGCAAAGGTATGGAGCCAGCCCCCTGCCCACCTCTGGTGAACACATAGTACATGCAGAAATAAAGCACTGTGGTTCTGAGACCCCAAGATTTGGAGTCATTACTGCAGCAAAACCTAGCTTCTCCTGACGGGTCTGCTCTTACAGAAACTATTGACGCCTAATTCAAAGTAGTGACTCAGAGAACATGGCAGCAGAAAGGGAACAGGCTCCTGGTTGTTATGAAGGCCATCGATGTTATCAGCTAACAGCAAATAACCAGGTGTTTCCAAAAGGACTGGAGATAGCAGTACAGAAATAAAAAGTCCTCACAATCCAGGACTGGAACCTGGTCAGGATTTTTCTGGGAGTAGAAATGTGCAATTTCCAATTCCTGCAACTGGCCCAAACTGTCGGAAGCACCCAAGGAGCCCTAGATCTTTCCCACGTGTCCTCGGACGTGAACAAGAACACCCTGAAAACAGTGTGGAGTTTTTAACTAAAAACTGGCCAGGCTGAGGTAACTACTCAGACACATACTATTTTAACTTGTCTGACAGATATGATCAGTCAGTAGAGCAACCAAGGGTTTTTCTCTCTCCTTTTCTCCTTTCAGTAATAATCGAAAAGAGCAATGATTTGTGTTAGGGGTTTAAACAGAAAGAAATTGAAATACATGACAGTGATGACTTAATAATATTGCAAATTATAGTTTTTAGTTCAGGTAATTTAGCATACCAAATCACAGTTTAATTTCCTTCGACAGAGCCAAGGCATGTGAGACAGTGTATGGGAGAAGGGGCAAGATAAGGTGGAGGGTGGGGTGAAGATGAGAGTAAGGAAAACAATTTTTAAGGTCCCTCAAATGCAGGTGCCCTTGACAGACTCATAAACGTTTTTACAGCCTGGAGAATGCAAACAACAGTTCGTTAAAATGTGCAAGGCTTAGAGCCCTGATCTTTGGGACGCCAAGGGTCCTTGCTTCCTTTTGTTCAGGTGTATGGTTCTCCTGCCAGGTGGAATGTAAGGATCAGGACCCAGAGGGAACGCAGAAAGTGTGCAGAGCCCTGACAGATGTGAAAGAAAAGGGTGACTCAGAGTGTCAGCAAAACGGAGCCACTGTTGAATGGCATATGTCCTTGATTGTGCACAGCAAAATGCTGCGTGTAAGAATGGGGGTGGGAGAGCAGAATCACTTGATGAGTTTTATTCTAGGATCAACCTTCCAGAAATAAACCACTATTCAATCCGTGCTCACCACTCAACTTGCAAAATATTCAAAATGGCTTCCTCAGGTATATCAATTAACTCACCTGCCTGAAAACAGTGTCTGTGTGTTTGGCGGAAGCATTGGGGAAGAATTCTTCTGACTTTCATCCAAAACGACCACCTGAGTTCCAGCTATGACAAGGTAGTGAGGACAAGCCCACAGAGCTAACTTGGGAAATACTAGTTTTTCAAGCCTGTCAGTGTTGCTGAGCCAGATCATTGCTGATCAGCTTGACCCAATGTTCACCAGAGAACCTTGGAGTAGTTACGTCCCTTTGCATGAACCTGAGTTCAGAGGTCAGGGGTCAGATAGCTAGCCTGAGTTTGCAGGAACTTGAAACGAAAGTTCTCCTTCTCAAACTCTAAAGTGACTTAGAATCACCTTTTTAAAAAAATTCCAGGGCCCCAACACATCCTTAATGCATCTGATTCATCCTTAATGAATCTGAATCTCTTGGGATGGGGCTAAGGAATCCATGTTTTAACATGGTTCCTAGATTGTCTTGATGAAAACCAGGATCTTTTCTTAGAAATCTCCTCAAATACAGCTGAGTAGAGAAATAAAACAAAAATCACACATACAAAAACATCCATGGAAACAAAACTCAATCCAAAGAACTCAGATAAGTAGAGAGATCATATCCTTTATCATCCAGACTGAGACACTTCAGAAAGTGAAATTGGAAGCTATTCGTAATTACAGTAGGATGACAGGCATAAACGGGGACTCTGCCAGGCAAAACAAGACTCATGGTCATCTGAATTCTAAGACTAATCTAAGCCAAAAAGTTGATTAGGATTTAGGCCACCAACCTCACAGAAAGCTCTTATCCAAAGCTTGAAGCTTATCAATCACTGCAAATGTTTTAATAGGGAAGGTTTTATGAGCCCTAAACCCAGAGAATCCGGTTTAGAGGCTCACACTAGCTTGGGCAGACCAGGATAAATTCTTAGGTCCCCATTACCCTGACTAGCAAGAGACCAGTAGAAACCTTGACCTCACAGTAGAAGAGTGCATATAGCAGTGACATTTATCCACAGCCACTTCAGAAGTCAGTCTCATAAAGGACTGGTCCTCAGAGGCAGAGAAGAAGATAAATAAACCGGGCATTATTCTACTCCTTACACTCATCTTACAGTTTCTAGGAAGCACCTTTTCCTCAAGTTTTTAGTTTTATTCTCACACAGTTTGCACAAATCATCTATTAGCACATGGATTTCCTACTGCGTTCGTCCTGGGAAACTATGGATTTCTTACTGCTTTTGTCCTGGGAAACTATTGCAAGAGTCTTGTAGAACAAAGGAAGAATGGGTTGTGCATTTTCATTACTCAGTGTATACAATGTAGTCAGTGTGTAAAGGATGTTTCAGAAGTGCAAAATAGCTAAATGTGAGAGCATGTACTGCTAGGAAATTTCATTTATTTCTTTGGTTGTTTTAATAATGATCATGGTATATAGCTGCTTTTGCAAATAATTACAAGGATGTTATTACATATTTACTTTCAGATATTACTTCCATCTTTAAATAAGCTCAAAATATAGTGTTCATTAAATTATGTATCTCTTAGCAAACAAAACTCAACTCTTTGCTTTATGAGTAAATGCCCCAATATCGGAAACTCCTTCTTAAAATGTGAAGACCGAAGAAAATGTATATGCAGAAGACTCTGCGTCTTTGTACAGTAACTTCTCTCCTAGAAACCATGTGTAGGGTATACTGTGCCTCTTCTGTGTGCAGTTGCCAGTGCATGCAATAGACGGAAAGCACAATTGGTATGCTGACCCCCCAAGAGAAAAGCAGTATCTGAGAAAACACTGAAATAATTACTAAATGTTTGTATAAAAGAGGCATGTGATAGTTACAGGAGAAGGGAAAGAGAAGGAAAGGAAGAGAGAAATCGTTCTTAGATGATTATAAAATATATCTTATTTGCCTGAGAGAGTTAAAGTGCATTGGCTACGCTTTTTAAAAACTGGTCTTAATTACCCCTGAGACCAGAATTCCATATGAGGTAAATATGTTTTTAGATAGTTTTCTAAAATATGTATAATTTACTCAAGGAAAAAAAGGACTGTGTCCTCTGGAGCCAATCTAGCCCCATAGGTAAATACAAATTTAAGTAGATTCCTAAGAAGTATATTATGGACAGTGGTTGATGGAGTGGAATGTCTATGAAGAAGCTGGGAAGGTCCGTCAGTTAAGTACATAATAAAAATGTATTGGAAAAATACATCATTTTCTCAGTGGACTATAATTGGCTATGCATAGTAAAAAGTCTTATTTTCAAAAACGTATTCCACATCCACAGAGTTTTAAATCTCAATAACTGCGTTATATTTAAAACTCAAAATGCTAAGCAATATTAGTGAGAGTGACAGAACAACCGCATGGTAGATGTCATTCTGTAATTTACAACTCTCTTTGACATCTTCTTTCCTTCTTCTTTTAACAGGCTTCATCTAAAGCCATAGGTGAAAAGTTAAAGAAGATGGAGAACAAAATTCAACTTTCCTTACTAAACAGTTTGATTGATGCTTTCAGAAGTGTCAAACATTTAACTTTAAAATGTATCCTCTTTTATTATCCAGGAAGAACTTTCTATTACAAACAAAAAAAAGAAAGAAAGAAAGAGAAGAATTTAAAGTGTCTAGAGTAACACAATTATCCTGTTCTGCCATTTACACCTTAGTTTGGTGGACGAGCCTTCCCTATTTCACTGACTAAGAGGCTTCCTCCTCCTAATTCTTCATCGTTCTTCCATCCTATCCACTTAGTGTTGGCTTCACTTGTCTCCTTCCCTTATATGGACTTTATTGTACCTGTCATTATGCTCTGTCTGTATTATCCTGTACAAATCATTCTGGGCTGTTGAGCTGTGAACTGTTTTTCTTTGGTTGCTATACGTGTACTCCTGTTATGTCACATACCCCCAGCTGGGCCCTTCACAGTTATGTCAAGATCTGCTCCTTCATCTTGTGTTGACTGGCTATCACATTCCTCCCAAGTACTCTTTCAATCCTCCTCCTCTCTTTAGAGCCTTTCATTCCAACTTTCAACTCCCGACAGTGTTCATTTCTTCCACTTTCCTGAGAGAACTGAGGCCACACGTGCTTCTGCATCATGCACCCTTTCACCCAGAATCTTCCCACGGAACTTCATCCCTTCTCTTGTGCTCTTCCTTCCACCCATCCCTACCTCCTCTGAGACCTTGGTTCTCCACTCTTCTAGCTCTGGAATTCCACCTCCCCACAGGTTCCATCTAACATACTGCGAGTTCTCCATTGCTAAAACAAACTGTCGCTAACTCTGTAAGTTCCTGTCCTTCCTGTTCTGACCCTTTCAGAGCCAAACCCTCTTGAAGGGCAGTTCCTACAAGCTGCCTTCCATTTACCCTCTGCTTTCTGCTCTCAGGACTTCAGGGAAAACTATTAGCACCAAGGTCAGACTGATGTAATTACCAACATTCATGATGTTTTTCTCAATCCTCATCTTCTAGGAGCATTTGCCATATTTAATTCTAGTGGTATGGTTCTCAAAATTCTTGGATCCCCTGACAGGAACCCTTCTGATTCCCCTCCTATCACTCTAATGATTCCTTCTCAGCCATATGCTCTCTTCTGCATCCTCCCTGGCCCCTTAAATAGAGGCTTCTCCACAGAACTTGCCTTGGCCTTCTTCCTGACACTCCCAACAGCCTCTGGTTCAGTAATTACTTCTATCTCTAATGAGTGCTTCTCAAATTTAGGTTCCTGGCCACAACCTCTTTTGAATTCCAGATTTCTATTTCTAATGTCTGGTGAAATACCCAATTTGATGGCCCGGTGACATTTCAAACTCACTATGTTAGAAACAGAAATAATTTTCTTTCCCTCTAAAGTCTATTCCTACTCAGACCTTCAGCTCCATGTAATAACATGACAATCTTCCTGGGAACCCTTGACTAATAATGCTGATGTTGATAACAATGATAATACTACTACTAATTTTACACTTATGAAATTCTTACTATATCACAGCCATTGTTCTAAGATTTCCATGTTTAGTCACTTAATCCTCAAAACAACCCTATAAGGCAGGAACCATTATTAACCCCATTTTACAGATTAGGAAACTGAGGCATAGAGGTGAAGTCCTTTGTTCAAGATCACACAGAAGCTTGATTCCAGGGCCAATACTCTTAACCACTATGCTATCCCGCCTCAAGAAATCTTCAGTATTGTTGGTGGAATTTTAAAGACATATTACAGCTGAGAGAGGCTGAAAGGTATCTTACTCGAGGTATAGAGAATTTGAATTTGGGTGGTGGTTATGGGAATGGAAAGGAGTGTGATTGATGGGGACACATTAGAGCTGACAACAGGAACTGCACTAAACATGTGTCATCTATAGCATCACTAGTAGTAGCTGGGTCTCAGAGACCAGTGAATGGAGATAGGAATAACATACCACAGGGAGTAGAAAGTTCCCTTTTCTATCTACTGGGGAAGGTAGATTCAATTCTGTTTTTTATGGGCGCTATAGATGTCAGAGAGGAGATCAGAAGGTATTCGCAAAATGGAGATGATTTGACAATAACTTTTCTTTTGTTAAACAATATCTAGTATGCAGTGTGGCTAGTTTGAGTGGTTATGGGACTGATGTCTGAATTGCTGTTTTACATTCATATATACCTTTCTATTGATTATTTAACCAAATGCTTACTACATTTTACCATTGCACATAATATGCACTCAGTTCTGGTACTAGAACTTATGTTTTTGTGAAGACAAGACACAGTTACATTAAATAAGGTCATGAGTTAATAAATAACATGTAAATGTAATAAGGCAATGGGCGTAGTTGTTTAAATCATGGGTTTTGGGGTCTAGGTAAAACTGGGTTCTAATATCAGCCTTGCTTTGTGACCTTGGGCAAGTCCTTTATCCTAGAAAAAAGACTCTCATTTTTCTCATCTGCAAAATGTGGGTGATAATACCGAATTAACAGCGCTGTCATGAAGAAGAAAAGAGATGATGCATGTGAAGTGCTCAGCACAATGCCTGGCACATAATCCCATAAAAAACTGAGAAGGGGAAAAAGATGAATGTCAACTGAGGAGAGCAAATGCATCATTATATGTTCAGAAGTGGAGCTCACTAGTGGCCAGGGTTGGGGTACGGTGCAGATTCCAGTTGGAACTTAAAGAAAAGATGGATCTTAAATAAGCAGAAAGAGCATTTCATGTAGATAGCAAAACCGAGCATATCAAGAGGATCTAAGATGGTACAAAGTGAGGACTATTACAACAGCAGAATCTACAGAATTGTTATTGTGGATTAGGCAGAGAGTACCACTAAAGATGATTTGAGTTTTGGAGTCTTCATGAGCAAAATACTCTTGCTACTGGTAGACATCCATAAGCTAGGAATGGAAACTATTTTTAAAAGAAAGACTACATGTTCAGATTGAAATATACTGAGTTTGGGGTTATGATGGGACAACTTTCAATATCCAAGAGGGTAAAATGAGAGAACAGACTTGGGACAAAAGGCATAACTAGAGATTTTTTTAGCTCCTCAAGGGAAAGAATTAGGTCTTTCTCTTTTTGTCCCTCAGAGCACATGGGATTGTGCTTTGAGCATTCTAAGTACACAATACATTGTTGCATGTAGGAATGAAAATAAAGATTTTGGAGTTATCTTCACTGAGGTGATAGTTACAATGGTGGCATAGATTAGTTCTCTAAAGAAGAATACAGTTGGGAGGTACACCCAAACATTGAAGACAAAGATGAAAATTGAACATGAGCCAGAAGGGAATATTAAATGGTAGTCAAGACAGCACTGGGATAAACGCATTGAAAAGGTGGAAGACCAAGGTGAGGCTATTGATGTCTTCAAGGAGCAAGTTGAATAAAATAGTACAGATGGAATCCACAAAGAATTAAGATTGAATAAAAGTGGGGCATAAATGGAGGCAACAGATGTAAGCATGACTGAGATTGATGGGGAATAAAGAAAACTCACTCCACTCTTCTTAAAATGTGTCAGTATACGATGCATGGAATAGACATGCGTCATAGGTATGCAAGCATTTATAAGTGCACGCATGCATGAATATGTGAACAAATGAACAGAGTGAATCATTCATATTAAATACAATAAAAATACCATATCTTGATTTCTTCTTACTTAATTAGAAAATTTCCACCTTCATTTCCATGCCCTGGGTGTGTAAATAGCTGCAAACATACCTATAGGTGACTAACTTGGTCAACCCTTGTAAGATAAAAACTGATCTCTTTCTAACATATTACTCTTTTACCTGTTGTTATGGGGAAAGACCTACAGAGGAAGTTATATCACTAAGATTTAGACTGTGAGAGGGGGAATATTTATGAATAAATACAAGAAATATAATTTTCTTGTCGATTGTTTTAGTGTAAGGTATAACCCTTCCAAGTGGGTGGCTCCAAGTGGCTCCCATCTGGATAGTATCTTTTATTAAAACAAATTGTTTTTTATATTTGAAAAATGTATAATTTTATCATTATGGAGAAAAGTCTGCACAATATCATTATAATATGAAAAGCAAACATGACTTATGGAAACAAAGAACACCTGAAATCAATAAGCATCTATTTATTTTTCCTCCTATAATGAGAAACAGATATCAAAAAATATTTTAGGAATGGGTTTGCCTTTTTTTAATGCTATGAAATTCATGCTGAGTGGAGAAAACTCATGCTTGAAACATTCAACTTATAGTACATTTTCAAGGTGAATTACTAAATTCTCAAAACCTGACCTTCTAATGAAGGCACTGATGCAAGCAGAGAGTTGGTGAAGAAAACCACAAAGATATAAAAATGCACAGATATATGACCAGCTAGGGACAAATTTTGATGGAATTATCACCAGATCTCTACAGACAAGGCACATCTATCAAACATGCCTATCATAAGCTTTGATTCCATTAATTCCCCGAGAAAAGACATCAGGTAGAGTTCTGGATACCAGGTGTGTCAACACTAAGAGATTCTGATATTATGATATCTTTCACATAGAAACCCGAACACAACCCAACCAGATGCAGAAGTGAGTTTCCATTGGGAATGCTACCTACCCTTTTACTACTGGTATCATTATTTAAACGTTTTATGTAGGAGAAACTGAAGGCCAAAAAAGAACATGCCTGCACTTAATTTCAAATGACAGCTAATATAGTGCATTAAAGGTGTAATACTATACACATGGTAGTTATATATAAATAGTAACATTAAAAGGGGTTACAACATCCCTAAGACATCCTAAGTCTAAAACACTTAAAAAGCACATTTGCAGTACAACTTATCTTAAATTATTTTAATTGGTTTCAGGAAGGCTTCAGATTAGTGATGGGCTTTGACTTTTTCTGATTATAAAAGAGAAGCACAGATGAATGCTTTTTAGGCAGCGTAATATCATTCCCAGTTAGACTACCATGTAACCTGTGTTACTTAAATGTCATTAACTATTAACAAATGTTATTTTCATGTAAGTGGATTATGTAAATTTTGTTTTTCTAAAGTTGTTAGTTCTCTTAATAAATATAACTGATGCAAAATGTCTTTTTTGTTGTTGTTCTTTCTTGAATTCATAATCCAGAACTTTTTCAAAGAGAAAGGGGTGGAGGTGGGGAGACACAGTGACACTTGAATACTTAGCAACCATTTTACTGTTGAGGGTTTTATTTTAATAGTATGAAAAATAATCCAGTTATATTCCTTAGCTCGAATACTTGCAAATAACTTATGTGAAGACAAAATCAAGTAAATCTGTCGGTGGTGAAGTTCATTTTTCTATGTGTTATCTAAAGATAAGCCAGCCTGTACTATTAGATTTCCACTGACATAACTGTGCATGAATTCTGATCTGATTTGGTATTACATGGTGCAAAAGGTGACACATTTCCTCTAATATACCCCATTAAAAGGAAAGAAATTGCAAAAGTATGAAATCTGAGGACCTTGATTCAGAAACTATGCAACTTTGAGGTCAGCTCAATGGAAAAAAAAAAGAACTTGTTCAACTACCCCAGACACTGAAGGTTGTGACAAGCCAACGTAATACCCTGGGCAGTTACTCTGTTGGATAATCAATAAAATCTTAACATTATCAGACTCCAACAGCTGTATGTTCGTTTATTATATTGCCTTGTATGTCTACAAAATATTAAAGTGTAGAATCACAGAGAATACACATGCTGTCCCCATTCCCAAATTACTGCTGATCAGAATACTCGGCTAAGATACCAGAACCAAAAAATATCATTTATGTGCATAACGTGCTGAATATTGATTTTTAACATCCACATAATGCTACCTCACTTCAGCAGAAAAAACGTTAGCTCCAACGATCCCAGAAAAGAGTCTTGACTGAGCTACTTACAGTTTCTACAACGAAATTTTTAGAGATATTAGTGATCTTTTAAATCCCATGAGAAATGTCCTTGAACAAATTAGTAAAACACAGGATGTGAACTGCTGGCAATTTCAAATTACATTTTCTAAAGTGTAGGACCTCTTACATTTTAAGAAGGAAATGCTCTGCAACCTCCTTTCCTCACTTGACTTTTTTATTTTTGGCAGCCAGTAAGTAAGCAAAGCCTGACTTCCAAAACACAGGGCAGTGGCATTTTGTCCTCCCTCATCGGTGGCGGACAGTGGATATCCATTACAATTTAAACAGGAATTTTAAAAGGTTTCGTTACAACTCCTTCCTAACCCACAACTAGTTTTAGGGGAGAGCTCAGCTAGAAGGTGAAATTTTTGGACTGAATCCTTATCTATGAGCAAAGCAAAAGAGGAGAGATTTAGGTAGCCCTTTGAGATTTCAGCAGAGAAGTCGAGAATGACAGTTCATCCAGTCCTTTGTTGCTTCTAATTTTGTAAATTAAAAACAGAAAATGAAATAAAAATGTATAAGATGACAACACTTGGATATACCCGGCAACTTGAAAGTGCTGCATTTTATTTTTTATGTAACCTAATTCAGCACTACATGCTGATAAACCTTAGAAAAAGAGTCTCCTGATAGGCAATAGGCCCCATGTTTCTTAATGTATAGGACAGCTACTAGAAAGCTTTTTCTCTTTGGAAATTGTGGCTGGTTTTATTTTCCAAAGATAGCCACACAATCTCCCATCCCTTAGATTCTTACACAATCTGACCTTGACACTGCTGATTAAGAGGTAGAATTGAATTTGTCCTCTCTTTGAATTTGGGCTGGACTTAGCGATTTGCTTGACTACTAGGGTATGACAGAAGTGACATTTTGGGACTTCCATGGCTGGGTCATAAACAGCCTTGCAACTTCGACTTGGATCTCCTGAAACACTTGCTTTTGGATTCTCCCTCTCAGAATCGAGCTGCCACATTAGGAGAAGCCAGCAACAACTTCCTGTCATCAGCGCCATCTTGAATGTCCAGCCTAGTCGAGCCTTTAGACGACCACAGTCTCAAGTATCTGGCTAGAACCACATGAGAGATTAGGGCAAGAACTGCCCAAGTGAGCCCATTTAATCCAATGAAAGAATGGAAAGTCATTGCTTTAGATCACTAATTTATGTGTGTATGAGTGTGGGGTGGGAGATTGTTATGCCAAAAATGGTGGCATTAGAGGGAGACAGATGAGAGTTTGAAGTTTGGTTGTTCCACTTCTTTTGTGACTTTCAGTGAGTTACTTTATGTCTCAGAGGTGTCAGTCTTTTCATCTAAAATACAGTGACAATAGTAGCTGCTTCTCAAGTGACCCATGTTCCTCCAGTATCATATTTTCCTAATGATTCTTAGATCAAAGCCAAAACAAGCATGGTTACTATATACCTTTTGCTCTGAACCAACCCTGAGGCATTAAAAATATTTTACCGCCTTTTATATTGACACTTCTTGCTTCCACATTGGATTTGTGCTGACTTATTGAAAGCACACCAAATGGGTAAAAGGCACTGTATATGGACCTATTGCCATCATTTTCCCAAATACTCTCCCAAGACCTAGTGCCCAGGGGAAAGAGGGTGGGATAGGCATATTTCTCTGTTGATACAGAACAGAATGGGCTATGGTTATGGCAAAATGGCATTCCAATTGCCCTGGTTGTCCTCTCTAGGTGGGTTAGCAGGCTTTGCTACAACATGATTGGGAAGAAAAATTAATTAGAGGATTTGTTTCCTGATCTCATTTTCTTTACCATCAGACAAGTCACCTAAATCCTAGACTTAGCTACTTCTCTATTAGATAACTTGTTTCTAGGCTCAACTACTTCTCCATTTTAGTCACATTATCTGGTTTCTAATCTTAACTACATCCCCATTAGCCAAGGTAATCTTTCTGGTACTGAAACATGGGAACGATATTTGATAAGCCAACACACAGTTACTGTGAACATAAAATAAGGTAAGGAAGGGAAAGTATTATACTTTGCAACGTGTGAAGTGCTACACAAATATAAGGATATCTCAGCTAGGCATCTCACAGTCATCCACAACCCTAAATTTTCCCTTACTCTGTTCAACATAATTTTTTTCAACAATCTTATTACATTTACTATTAAAAATACCTTTCAGATTTGTTTCTTTCTATTATCGTTATTACTATTTAAGTGCATGATGCCACTATTTCTTGCCCGGGCTACTGTAGCAACTCCTAGCATATTTCCTTACTTCAAGTTTTATTTCCTGCTTATACCACCCTCTGCCCTATTGCCAAAGTTTTCCCTTAAAGCACAAATTTCATGACACTTCTCTACTTTAGAACTACCTTTGATTCCTCATTGTTTAGAGAATATGATTCGAATTCCTTAGATGATGCGTAAAGCCTTCTCAATCTTAAATTTACCTTCAAGTGTCATTTACCTCCAATGCCACCCCTGTGCTTTATGCTCCTACCATATCACACTTCCTCTTACATTCTCACTCATCCTTTGAGACCCAAACTAAATGCCTTTTCCTCGGTGCAACATTTGCTGACAATTCTTTGAAAATAGTCACCCTCCCGTTTTTCCCATCCAAACTGTTCATGACTTTATTACATTTTCTCACTGCATTATAATTATTAGTTTACATAACCAAGGGTCCCATCAGACAGTGACTCCTGAAAGGCTCCTACTGGGTCATTTATCTTTGTCTACTCAGTGACTTGTCCCTCAATATATGTTTATGGAAAAAAGCATCATTTTTCAATTAGAGAGACACAATAACAAATGGTATCTGAAATTGGGCTTCAAGAGGTGGGAGTAGGTCTGTGAATGCAGAAAGAAAAAATACATATATACTATAAATAGAAATCCTTTCTGAAACTTTGATTACTTTTTATAAAAAAATCATGTTTCATGTCAAATTATAATATTCAGACACTGATTCTCACAGAGTGGTATGGAATGGGATGCTGTATGTATCAGCCTACACTATGTTGCAGGAACAAAGACCTCAAAATCACAGACGCCTGTAAAAACACAGGTTCATTTTTTGCTAACACTACATGTCCACACGGATTTGCTCCGTGTCACCTTTATTCCAAAACTCAGGCTGAAGGACAACCTCCTGTGTGGACAGTTCCAGCTGTATTTCAGAAGGAAAAGAGAGATGGCAGAGCCAAGGATGGCTCTTGAACCTTCTGCTTGGAACGGCATAAGTTAGTCCAAGTGCGTCACCTGGTTAAGCCTGAGATCAGCAGGCAGGAAGGGTGTTTTGAACAAAAGGCAGTCTACCAAAGATGTTACTGAAGGTAAACAGACAGGTGCCATTGTCACTACCATGTTAAGACCTCTAGAATAGTTTCCTATTGGTAGACATCTAAGAAAACGCCCTGCTAGCACGATTACAGAAATACATCTGTTTACTTTGAGGCTAGCTAAAGTTGGAAAATTTCAAAGAAAAAATAGTACCATGAAGTTTTTATATCTATTGTTTTTATATTAATTATGGAGTGTTATGGAACATAAAAGTACAGTATTTCTTGCATGGTAAGAATCTGGCCAACTGAACCATGAACCAATAAAATTGAGGGAATACCTATGGCTGCCTACTCTGAAAATCTATTAGACCTTATAGATTTTTTTTAAAAGATAAAGACATCTTGCTTTATAAAGACTGGCCCTTTACCCAGCTTTGGATTTGCCCCAAAGAAAAAAAAGACTTGTATTAAGTTCATCATATCACCAAGAAAAATAACCTACATGCCACTGGAAATATTTTGGTGAAGCCACATTCTTCTATCAAATGATAACACTCTGAGAATTTCTGGTATTTCTTTAATATTTCCCTTTTCATGTAATCTAATGAAAACAGATACCGTTATTTGCATAGCCAACTCCTGTTGGCAAGTTATTATAATCAAGAAATAATTTCTACTTCATGAACTTCCTTTAGAATCTGCAGAGTCAATTTCTTTAACATGGTGAAGAATTTCTTTGCCAAACAAACTTTGAGGCAGAATAAAAATCTTGGCACTCTGGGCTCAGATGGAGCATCTGTGATGCTTGGCAACACATCTGGTTCTACTGCTTTGGTGAAGAAACATGCTCCTCATCTCAACATACAGTGGTGTCAGCTGGTGTCAGCGACGCTGCCAGCGATCCTGAAAAAACTGTGTCTATTTCTACGAACGTTGTCAACCTCCTGAGAGCCAGGGCTGACATGCTGCTATTTCAGGAGGTTTTGTCAAGAAATGGGAGTATGAGAGGAAGTTCACTGCTGCAATACAGAAGTTGACTAGCTTTCCAGAGGACCTGTCTTGAAACATTTGGTTGACCATCAAATGAAAGCTTTTTTTTGAGGCAAAGGGAATCCAATTATTAGAGTAACGCAACAGCAAAAAGTAGTGTTTGTTTATTTGATGGCTATTCTTGCCAAATTAGGTAAATCTTTCCATTTAAATTCTTTTAGCTCAACTGCCACACTGAAAGGGCATGTCGCAGGCAGGTATCTACCTAAACATTCCAAGGCTGGATAAGTGCTTCTGCAAACTAGAGGAAGGAGTGACAAAGTGTGCCAATTTGTTTACAGATAGAAACCTGCAGACAGCTGGAATCATTAGATGTAATTCTTTGAACACTAATTTTGCCTCCAATGACCTAATGTGGAATGATGAATATTTAATCCTTTTCTTTTAAAAAATAATGTAGCTCTAACAATGCAGAATTTTCAAAAGACAATCTCATTGATACAATATGAATTCAACAAGGATTCTGGAGAACTTTAGGAATCCCACAATGCCTAGCACTCATCTCATAGCGCCACAGCAGCTCCCATTTTGTTTGTTACTGTTTTCTTTTGCCAACTCAGTGTTTTAAACCCTCACTGCCATGAAATTGAAAAGTCATAGTCAAACAGATGTCAAAAATAACAAGCCGATTGCTGTGTCAAAAACCACTCCATAATTTCAATATTAAAGCCAAACATCAGCCTTCTTGTAAAGGCTTATGTTTGAGCTGAATTAAATTTAATTTTGCTTACAAAATTTGCATTTATTTTATGTGTTTGAGGAAAATAAGCATTAATGCCGAGAGGAAGGTGGTGAGCGCAATAGAGATATGACTTTATAAAGATACTTTATAGTCTCTCTAAAATAATTCAATTTTCATTACAAAAAATGGAATGATTGTGTGTGTGTGTGTGTGTGTGTGTGTGCACGCGCTTTTGTTTTCTTCTGAGGAGAAAGTCTATGGCTTTCTTTAGATTCAAAGGATCTGTAACCTAAATAAGGCTAATACCCTCTGCCCTGGAGCTTTGTAGAGTGAAACATTTTAAGGCATGGAACAAATGTTTTAAGGAAGTGAAATTCTTTTCTATTGAAAAATGAAGCTAACCATGCCTTGATACTTTACTCACCAATTAATAAAACAGGCTCTTAAATGGGAAAGGAACCAGCTGCACTAGAGATGGGAAGTAACCCACTCTCATTTTCGGACAAGCTTTTCTGAAATAAAAACTGAGGGAAATTGTATTAAAATATTTGATCTGTTAGGTACTGTTTTTAATTTACATATCGAATGAAGAACCTGTAGCCATATTTATGTAGAAGAGTGGAACTAAGATAACAAGGAAATATTAGCGCAGATCTAGTACTTTCAAATATAGTATTTTTTGAGAAGAATAAAAATGCAGTTGGTAGGCACTTGTTATTAGTTCCCATTGCTGCTGTAATGAATTACCATAAACCTAGTGGCTTAACACAAATTTATTATCAGACAGTTCTGCACTTCAGAAGTCAGGAATGGGTTTCATTGAGCTAAAATCAAGATGTGGTCATGGCTGCATTTCTTTCTGGAGGCTCGAGGGGAGAATCCATTTTCGTGGAACATATTGTACCATGACAGTAAGATATACCTCAGTTTATACATACCTCTGGTGTGAGATGTTTCCTTATAATCTTTGAAAGGACGTGTCTAAGCAGGAAGGCTTTCCTCATTTGTTTGTTGTAGGATAGTTATATCACAGACTAGCAATAAATATATTCAAGAAACACAAAGACTTTTCTGTTTTTGTTCTAGAGCACAGGTGGTTCTAGATGGGTGTAGTAAGCCGAATTATGAGACAGCTACCAAGATTCCCATTTCCTAGTATAAATGTCCTGTATAATCCACTTCCCTTGTATGTAAGGGAATTTAGGAATATGATAGGATAGTCATGCCCATGATTAGATTATGTTATATGGCACAGATGACTTTTCAAAAGGTAGATTATCTTTGGTGGGCCTGACCTAATCAGGTGAGTCCTTAAAAGGGACTAGGCTCTTCTGAAGAGAGTTTTGAAGTGTGACAGAGACCTGACACAAAGGGAATTCCCAATTGATGGATATAAAGACAGAGGGGGCCATGGAAATGGCCACGAAGAGTGAAAAGCCAACAAGAAAACAACTTCCGTCTTCTAACTGCAGGGAACTGAATTCTAGCAACAAATTGAATGCGCTTGAAAGTAGATTCTTCTGCAGAGTCTCTCGATGAGAATTCAGCTTCACTGGTACCTTAAGTGTGAGACTCTGGGCAAAGAACTCAGTTGAACCATGCCTGGACTTCTGACCTTCTGAACGGAGAGCTAATAAATGTGTACTGTTTTAAGCCTCTAAGTTTGTGGTATTTGTCACACAGCAATAGAAAACTGATGAACTGATACAATGGTATTACAATTAAATGTGTGAGTTAGGATTTTTTTAAAAGAATTATTTTTCTTGTCTCTTCTGTCCCTGCCTTTCTATAAAGCTTTGATCTGTTTCCCCACCATGCAGTTATTTCACTGAATAGAACCAGAAAACGCCATATTGTCAGATTAAAATCTGCTCTCCTATCTCTTTTTATCTCTCACAGTTGATTTGAGATGCAGAGACATATGCATTTTGGGTATATTATATACATGCTTAGGGCTGGAGAATCAAACTGGAGAACACAGATTTCGAGAATTAAAGCAAACAATCCGCGTATTTTGAAGTAACGCAGCTATGTTTCATTTGCTGCATCTAGTTACCTTGACACACAGTAACCTTGACATAACGGTTGAAGGAAAAAGGAGAAGCAATGTAAGCATAAATGCCTGGGTACTTTCATATCTTTTACCAATAAACATTACTAGACTGCCATGCATGAGTCCATGCTTTTCCTGAGGAAAACCTGCTTCTACCTTCTGCTTGCTGATATTGCAGCTGGATTCTATTACGAGGGCAGGACACACCATGGGAAGCACGCCTCAACTTTTTAAGCTACAAAACGAAAGCTGATCTTCATTAATTAGATGTCTAGATTATGCAGATTGACCACTGTACCATATAAAGCATAGTGAAAAACACTATTACATGGCTTGTTGATAGCTCCACCTAGGTAATTTAGCGAAGCCTTATTTACTAAGATAGCCTATTAGCCACAAAGGCAGAATTTTTGTATCAGGTCAAAAATCAGATCAAACTGTGACTTTGTGGTTGAGGGCTGAGAAAATGCTCTCTACAGCAAAGGGCATTGAGAATGCAGTGTGTCTTCCTAACATTTAACACAGGAAAACTTTCATCTCCAGTACAGCTTAACATGTAATAGGACTAACTACATAATGCAGATAAGTGAAAATATTAACCACTCAATGATTCATAACTAAGACTCACCATTTAAAACCCATGTTCTCTACTTTTGTGAAAACCCTAGAATTGGATTAAGAGAAAAACCACCTCATTTTAGATTTCAGCAAATATCAATGGATTCTGGAATGAAGGAAAAGTCTCAGGATCACAAACCCTCACCTGCATACTAGTTAGCTGTTCAGTAAGAAGGAAGAACTCACATAAAAATACTCAAAAGGCCGTCATGGGCAAAATTTCAAGATCTGGGGATCCAGGTAAATCATGAGTTAGCGTTTATCAACTTTAACCCAAGTCTTCCAGCGTTCTCAAGTCAGCAGTAAAGAAAAGCTATTACAAAAATACTGTGTTAAATAATTATAATCTTTGCTTCAGCTTCTTATACCATCTATATAATTATGCTGAGGGAAAACACTCCAAGCTCAAATGAAATAAACGACTTCAGTTTATGCCCACACAGACCTTGTCAAGTAGCCAATGACTTGCTCTTTCATTGTGAGTGACTAATATCAATGCTGGCTCTAAAGAAAGACACTTTTCATAATCGCCCAACAATCTGCTAAGTGAAAACATATGGATAGGCTTAGGCAAAGCTTGCCAGGGGTCTTTGCTGAATGGAAAACAGGTGCTGTGATTCTGTGCCCCGTAATACCCCATTTACCCCCAAGTCCAAAGGTTATAGGACTAATAGGTGCCTTGTGGTAATCAGGGAAAGCTAAGACACTAGCCCTGGTGAAACATCTGGGACATATTTTACATACTTGCAACATATGCTTCAGGTTCAATTAAAGTGAGGCTTTGGCACATTTATTAATCTTTTTTACTTTTATCCTATAAGAGGACCCACTGACCTGATCCCACTATTATACCATATGAGAAAACAGAGGAATAATGAGAGCTAGAGGTCAGTACCTGCTCGTACGGCAAAACACACATTTGTTTGCTCATGAAATTCCATTACGCGTGACTCTATACACAAACTTTAAATAGAGGAACCAATGAATTTTTTAAAATAGGAAATTACCCTTCTCCCACTTAGACACACTGATAGCCAAGTCTTACAACATTTACCACTGCGAGAGCCAGTTAAGAGATGAAAGCTGGTAAATAGAAATTGAAAGGATCCTATATATTTCCACTTTTTATAGTAAAAACTTTATATTTCAAAACATCCACTCCAAGATTCTTTCCTCTATTTAGGTAAGCCCCTAAAGTCTATTGTAAATTGTTACAGTTGAGATTTTCTTTCTGTTCAGATATGATTTTTATGCTATCAGTTGCTTTATGAGTAAAAAAGAAAAACTTCCTTATATAGCACTCAAATAAAAGGTTGGATTTATGAAAATCAGCTCACAATCCTTTCATATGGCAAACACACTGTTTGCTGGCATCCTGCACAGAAGAATACAGTTGAATTCACACAGTAATTTAAGCACTCCCTTTCAATCAACTTTGGTAACTAGATCTGAAAATGTGTTAGACAGGGGGTGTCAATTTCAGACAACCACACACTAGATTACAAAGATGCTACTCCCAAGATCGGGTATTGTTTCCACCACGCATGTTCTACTTGACATCTATGTTTTGGTGAGCTGGGGAACCAGGTATGCTACGGGTTTCCCACTCCTAACATCCTCTATATTAAAAAAATGACCCTAAAGTGGAGATTAGTGCTACAGAGTACCAACTAACTGGCTAACAAATACAGGTTAACTTCAAGCAGAGACACTGAAGTACTAGACTTCACTAAAGGTTTCCATTTATTAACATTCCTGAGGAAACGCCCGCTGCCAGAATGGATCTTTATGGTGGCTTTAATAATAAAGCAGCAACAAGCAAGGGAAAATGGCTATAAATGGATGGCAGCTCAGTGTTTATCAGCAGAGAAATGATGATTCAGAGCTGGCATGTTGAGTTAAAATACAAGCTCTCTACAGCTCTACAACTGACCTTAACAATAAATCATATCACTTATTGCCAGAAGTGGATGCTCCTGTTATTTAACATTAAAAACAAGCACATATGTGTTTTTGCAGAAAGGAGATTTTGATGGTTTATGTTTGATGATGTCGCTAATGACTAAATGATGTACAGAAGAAAAATTTCACATAAAAGCTCTATGAATTTAAAGTGTGTGAAATAGCATTAGAAGAGAAAGTGTGTGTGTGCGTGTGTGTGTGTGTGTGTGTGTGTGTGTGTGACCATTTTCCTTTTAGCATTGAATATTAGGAAAAAAACCATTTGGGAGGTTAACTAATCACTGTGAATTTTTTTTTTTTTTGACATTTCCAAAGCTTGCTTCCAGCACACAAATTCTTACACTGGACTATAACTGTACATCTCTACTGCAATCAAAGGTCAAGGGCATAAATTAAGATATATTGTTTTTCTCCTTTCTTCAAAAAATTTCACTGCTTCACTATAAGAGAATTCAGATAGATTCCGGTGAAGGTCAAAATTTGGTTTCACATGCTGCACAATGTAGAAATAATGAATGACAATCTCTCTCCCCCATCCCAATCTCACCCGAGGAATTTTTAGATTTTAGACCTAGAAATGCCCAAGGATGATGATAAACCAGCATCACTATCCTGCTTGCCATAGAAAGTTGTTCTTCTGACCCCAGGTGCTGCTGCAGTGTTGCCAGATCATTCTACGTCCTCCCTCCAGTGGTGCCCTCTCCCCAGGGGACAGCCCATCCAAGCAGTACCAGAAACTAGCTGTAATTTACTGTCACCACCATCCCCAAGCCAACCAAAAATCGAAAATTGAACCTCTTTGAACAGGCTCTCGGACGGCTCCCAGTCAAGTCTAGGCAAAGGGCAGTGAGCCCTGGGATTGTGTGAATGCCCTCCGCAGCCCTCTGCACACAATGGGTTCTTATGCTGAGCAAGTCTTTGAAAATTACAGATGACAACATCCATGTTCAACTCATACAGCCTGCTGTTTTTTCTCTTCTCTCTTCCCCCAAAGTGTAGCCCGATTTGTACTACTCAAGATAGGACAAATTTTTGCCCTTCACAAACAGTTGTCACTGCCGTTATCTTCACGAGAGCTATCAACTTCCAGACAAGCTGAATTATTTTTTTTGTTCCTGGCAGAAAAATATTTGACCCAGCTCTGGACAAAAGCGAAGAGGATTTATAGCCCTCTCTCCCTCTTTGCAACATACAGTGGCATTGTTAGGATGATAAACAGCACTGTCCAATTTTCTGGACTCAAACACTTCAACTCCTTTTTTAACTGTCTGTGGAAACAGTGTCACGTCTCCATTTCCCCATCCCCAGGTGCCCAAGTGCTGGGAAAGATAATTACCTTGTCATCTTTCTCATCTTCTTCTTCCTCGTCCTCTAGCATGTCCTCCACTACCTGCAGACAGAAACAGAAGTCGTTTTCATGCTCTTAAAGGAGAGAATTTTGTTCTGTCATTTTGAACCTTTTGGAAATGAAAACTTTATTAACATTTGAAACAAATGCACCGAGAGAGACTTTCATCTAGAGACAGGGATGAGGAAAACGCTATGCCTTTAATTGATTAACACCAGGGAACTGAATCCCAGTCAGGGGAACCCTATTTGTGTGAAATATTCTGTGACAACTTAAAGAATTTGAAATATGCATAAGGTAAATGAACATTAATTGGAGGGATGCTTTAAACCAGGAAATCTCCTTTTTACCTACTCTGCTGTCTATATCAATCAGGCACTTTAAATTTGGAGCTAGATAACTAATCAGAAAACAGCTCTGCTCTAATTTACTTTTCAGCAAACTACGAAAAAACACTATGTCTGTTCATTGATTCATGCTGGTGGTCTACGGCATAAAACTGACAATATCATTCATGGCTTCAATTTCAATTCTTGTGTATAAACGTCAACTCTTGATAATTTCTGTAATATCTTTTTGATTTTGTAGATTACCTGATATGCTAATTTAAAATCTCTGATTTTACAGAAGGATTACATTATGAGAATGGTCATTATTGAAAGAAAATTAGAAATGTATTCAATAATCAAATGTTTATAATTTGTAGGTGGATAGGCATACATGTGTTTAATGGCTCCTAATTTACCTATTTCGGCAGAATAGAATAGTTATATTTTGGATTTGCCAAGTAATTTCCCCTTGTCTCAATCAATATGTAACTGCAGCTATTATGAATAGGACTTCACCCTATTTCAGGTGTTGTATTATGGTTTTACACACACTCACACACACACACCCTCTCCATGGAAACCAAAAGTTAAAAAAAAACAACATTGGGGGAGGGTTATTCAGGTAAGTGACAACTTATGATTCTATTTATACCATTTGATACAATGTCTAATTCTTGTGTCTAATTCTAATACAGACACAGTCTGTTTCTGTATCTCTGAATAAACTCGGAAGAAGCATGGTTATCAAATATTTTTAAACCTTTCTCTCAGAGCTTATAACTTTAGAAGATAGAGACAGCTAGCCCTTCTTTCATGTGGCTTTATGATACAGACAGGAATATGCTTAGTTATTGAGTGAAAATTTCAACAACTCAGATTGTATTATGCAAAGAGTTACATAAACTGAGATAACATGTCAGGACTCACTCTAATAATTTTTCTCAAATATTCTAAAAGCATTAATTAATTTTAAAAAAATCCCAAACACAAACCTCCAGTTTTTATGAACTGATATATGCCCCAAAGCATCTGACAACCTGTGAGAGTGTTCCTAATTTAATGTCATACTTTAAATCTTTTATTTTATATCGAATTTAGTGGTCTTTCATTTGGACGTTCAATATTTCAAAAGAAATACAGTGGCACTATGTGCTGTTTCCAATATCTAGTGAGCGTTTACACTTATTTTGGGAACATATAAAGCAATTCAGTTCAGCAAGAAAGAAGGATTCTAGACTTTCCCTCTATAATTATATTCAGACCCTCTGTAGGCATCTATTATAACCCCTCTCGTCCAAGGAACACAGTGCTAGGTACTGTGGAAATACAAAATCAATAACATAGATAATTCATCTATACTCATGTCAGCCCTCAAATTCAATAGAATTTAAATGGGGACTATCAGATAATTTTTCATGTTGAGTCTTAATTTCCTGAAATGTTGAAGTAGTTGCATCATAAGTATACAGACAACAATAGGTTAACAATGCATAATTGAGGTGCTATATGCCAGGCTATTCCAAATTGGGCTATTTGTGATAGAGGTTTAAATAGGAAAAACAGCCATAATATTTCAGTACATTGTATTGCATCAAAAGAATTCACCTACCCCAGCAATAGCTGAACTAGAACTCACACCCAGACTGTTGGATAGCAGATAGTGAGTTCTCAACTCCTACCCAGTTTGGGGGGGAAAAATTCACCTAATCCTCAAGTTTTTTAAAATGATCATAATTTTTTATCTTTAATGAATGTTTTAAATTTTAGATTTAGATTAAGTAATTTTTAAAGGTTGGTCATTATCTATTTTATTTTTTTTAAATAAAGTTGTATATATTTAAAGTATACCACATGATGATTTGATATCCATTAGATTAAGTACATTTTTTTTGCAAAAATTACCCATGCAAAGTCCTTTATCAAATATGTCACGGAAAATGAAATGAATACTATACTTCTACTCCTGTGCACAAATTTCAACAATATTTTCACAAGTTATTGTTAAGAATGTACATTACATGCCTCCCCTTTTCAGTACTTACTATCATACTGTAGGTGCTAGGAAGGCAGTGTGGTGTTTGGTTGTGCCTAGCAGATTGCAAGTACCTACTGAGTGTTCAAGAAATATTTGTTGATAGAGTGAATAGATGAATGCATCATCTGTTCTTCACATCTTTGAACACACTTTTTGGTAAAGTGTCTATCATATATCTTGCAGAACTAAACTAGCTTGCCTGGAAAGACTTATGCCTAATCAATGATGTAGATTAATAAAAGTAAATATAAAAAAGGCCTTCAAATATTTGCCTGGAAATAGATACCATAAATATTTAACCCTTATTTTAGGATTTGGAGATGTCCACTATATTTAAGTTGATTTTTTAAAATTCAAAATATCATTGAACCATAAAATGAACCAATAACTTAATTTATATGTTACAAATCAGCTGATCCACATCCTATGTTCAAGAATGATGAAAAGTGGTCTACAGAATCAGGGGCTTCATTTGTGAAACCCAAACTGTGCTTACCTTTCACGAGTGGGTAACAGGCTACGCACAATTACTCCACAAACGTGCAGCCAGAACCACCCAATAGAACCATTCGCTTTTACATTTGGCAGAAAACTGTTGTGTTAGTGAGAGGCCTTTGTGTTGTGTTTTAGCACTCTAGTGAGGGCTTTCCCCTCCTCTAGTGCCTTTTTAATGTGACATCATAAACATCTACAAGTGAGGATTTATATATAATACAGATGGTTTCCTAGTGATGCCTTTTAGCTGCTTCAGAATGTATCCCACTATTACATTGTGCTCAGGTGACACTTAAGGAAAATGGAGATAATAGCACATATCCTATGTGTTGATTAAGGATCCAATGAGATCATGTTTTTAAAGTGTTTAGCATGGTTCCTATATCGAAGTAAGTACTCAAAAATGTTAGCTACAAAAAAATAAAAATAACATCAATTTAATAATATTTTAAACATTAATTTTGGAAATTGAACTATGTGTATTTTTTTCCTGTGCAAAACATTCTGTTCCTAATGATATACAAAATTCTGGATCCTATTTCACTGACACTAAGAAACACATACAAGGGCACAAGTAGAGGGCTGTATACAGATTCCCAATTAAAATGATAACACTTTCACAACTAATTTTCAGGCTTTAATGGTCAAATGAAATAGATAGCTTTGAAGGCCAAGAGTGTCTCAGAAGCTGGGCTGTACTTTAAGACGTGAGCACTGCTCGAACGCAGTGAACATAGAAACTGCACTCTGAGTGTTTAAAAACAAATTGTATATGTCACTGAAGTGCATTTAGTGACGGCACAAAATTGCAACCTTTCCCAGAGAACTCAAAAGCACCTACTGTTTAGAAAGAGAGTACTGGAGTTTAACACTGAACTAAGGAAAACAAATAAAAAAAAGGAGTCCTAGTGTCAAATTCCAGCTCTTTCCTCTTCAAATAAAACCAAAGAAGGATGACTTAGTTTTGTTTTCAAGTACACAAGGTCCACTTGCCCAAACATTTGTCAGCAATAATTTAGTAACAATGCATATGTTGTATTACCTTGAGGGGAAAAAAAAATAAAAAAAATTGAAGAGTGACGAAAAAATGCATTGTTAGAAAACATACATTTTTACAAAGTTTTTTTTTCTGTTTTCTTTTTTCTTGAGGGGGAATATCTTAGATCGGCTCTAGAATTCTCTTTCCAAATTATGCTTTCTGATACCTTGCTTGAAAGCAAGTAGTATTAATCAAACAAAGGAAGGGCACTAGGGAAATCAGAAAGATGTAATGCAAGCAGTTAAAAGTGACATGACCTTCTGTAATGTCGCTCGTCACAGACTTATATGCCACACGCTGGAGGAAGGTCTTGAAAGAAACTGATTCTTGGTACTATCCTTTGAATGTAATACTAATAAAGATGACATTTCAAAAAACACATGTAGACAGCCCCAAATGCAGCATGCCAGCTACATTACAGCCAAAGAATCAGTAGATAACATTATTTTAAAAAGCATAATATTTCTTCTTTCCTATTCCCTATTTGCTGAACATTTGTCATTAACATATTAAATAGACTATGTGGCTGTACACTTAAAAATCTGTTTTCAAAAGGGAGCACAATTTTATCTGCTGATTCTATATGTTTTATATTGTTATATAGAAGCTCTTTCAATAGTTTTGACTTTAAATTATAATTTAGGACAACTAAACACTTTATGATTTGAAAGAAAATAAAATTTTATCTGGCTGAAAATGTTGGAATTTTTATCATTATTTATCTGGCTGAATAATGATGTTGGAAATCTGAATAAAAATATGACAACATGTTTATAATTATTCCACCAGACAAAGATGTATAAGTGAGGGGACCAAAGGACGCAGAAAAGAAAGATCAAGACAGTGAAAAGATGAGGAAAAGTCAATTCAGATAAGCTTCATTATTAAAATCATCATGGAACAGCGGATACTGCTTACTGTTACTTTAATATCAATTTAGGGTACATGTTTTAAAACTAACGTGACAAGAGGGGGTTAAGACTTTCACAAATAATTCTTAAAATACTTCATATTGTGATTTTCCCAGGGATAAAGCCTTCCATTAGTTTATTTCCATTTAAACAAAAAGGAACCCCAAGAATCTTGGTTATGTTACCCATAGATCGAGTATCATAAAGCCAAAAACGCTCGGGAGCCAAAGCTGATACAAACCAGTGTGTTTTGTTAGTTTACTTTTTTTCCTCAGAAATAATCTTTGAATTAAGTAGATGTTTTGCTATGTTCAGAATGAATAGTTGCACAATTCAAATTGCTTTACTCAAACACAGCCGATAAAAAAGCAACACATTTAAATTAAAGAAGAAATCACTGCTGTCCAGATGTGCAACTGTGATGTTCAAAAATTAAAGAATGAAAATTGTCACAAAAGAATGAAGTTTCATATTTAATTTCATATTCATAGAACATCCAAATGTGTACAGATGCTACTTGGATACATAACAAACTTAATGCCTATTTCCACTCTAGAGATACAGAAGAATTTGGGGACAGAGGTATTCTTCAACATGGTCTGGAGTTCATTTATACCATTTTCTGTCACACAAACCAAGCAGAACATGCATTTGTGTGCCAATGGATTTATTACATGTGTAAGTATCATATGAAATTATTGAAAGTCTATGAACTGAAAAGATGCATATAATCACTTAGATTATTTCAGATCACTTGAAAGCAGCGGAGGTCAGGCTGAAAACTTTTGTGGTCAATAAGATCACTATAGGAGAGCTGTGCTGTCATTGTCACAACAGGACACCTGCTCCTTGCAAGATTTTTGAGAAGAAACTTTTGCAAAATGAATAGTGCAATTAAACTGTACATATAATTTACTCCACATTTGAAAGAATAATAAGACCCATAAACAGGTCTGGGATATACTGTTTCATCTAGTATATCTCAAAAGCAACTGCATGTAGGATGGCTGCTTAGCTTGATTCACGCTATTAAGGATTTGACCTTGGAGTATTTCAGCTACAGTAGTCATCAAGATAACTGAACCACTAGATGTAATAATAATTAGTGTGATAGACTTGCCAGTGAGGCTGAATATACTGCAATACAAACGAAGGCAGACTAAAAAGAAAAGCATTATTACTTACTGCTAAAAGACTTCCTGATTTTTACAGTCAAATACAATTATTTCTTCTTACAGAATGCATTTCCTTGGCTCATTCTGGGAAGTGTCGTGTTGTAATTTAGTCTGATTCTTAATAGGAAATGCGGCTTTAATGTGGCTATCAGATGACTTTTGATGCATGTCACTGATTACATACAGCCTGTATTCTGCATCATCAACAACAGCATTCTTATTTGCAGAATAATATGCTTTGCTATAAGGTGCAAGGACAGTAAATTCACTTTACTGGCCAAGAGTATGTAACCTTTTATTTCTCTAAGTGTCAGCTTAATATGCAGAAAACCCCTTCCATTAAGAAAGGCTAAATATAAATTCTATAATCAGTATAAGCAATTAAATGAATTTCTCCTTGTATTTCCTTCTCAGTATTCTTAAATGTTCATTCTTATACTTACACAAAGCACTGTGAAAGGAATTCTCAAGTTTATTTGAACTCTGTCTCCATCTAAAGGCGTCACAATGTATTGGATTTTTGCTTGCAGGGAAAATTCTAATCTAAGTGTCTTAAGGATATTGCATATTAATTTGATTCAGTAGGGAAAAATAGGTCAACGATTAACCTATAATATGCTTTTTAAACAATAATTGTTTCTTGAAACTATGTTATTTGTCAGGTTAAAAAGGAGTACACTAAAGGCCAAAAACTGGAATTTTTAATGTGCTTTGGAAATGACATTAAAAATAACTATTAGACTTACAACTAATCTGTTTCATAAGATTTAATATTTTCAAAGCAAAACATTTTTGTGCATTAATAAACATATTTTAAATAAAAAAGAGAAATTTGTACTTAAGTCTCTCTATATAAAACTAAATTTCCATTGCAGAGCCACAAATTTGCAAGAAAAAAGGCATAATTTTAAATGTTTCAAATTTTCAAAACCTAAGGAATTTTCATTTTTAAGTGTCTAATGAGGAGTCTACGTTATCTATTTAAAACATTTTCTGCAAAGCAAGAAGGAGCTGCTATGACCTCTGTGAGAGTACCATGTCCTCCAATCTTCTCAAAAATGTACTTTTATCTAACCCCATCCGATATGTTTGGGAGCATTAAAGCCACAATAGACAAGAAGTTCTTTTGCAAGTAAATGTATACTTCAGTACACGCAATATAGGAAAATGCTACACTTTTGGAATACTAGGGACCTTCAAAGAATAGAATTTTTTAAAAAATCATTTACCTTGGAAATTAATATTAGCTAACTTTTGGACCATACTGTTAGGATTGATTCACTTTTTACAAAAATTCACAGCTACTGCCTATTTGAAGCAATATATTGGGAGTAGTGGAGGGAGTGAGGGGAATAAGTGGACGTTTGAAGAGAAAAATATTCTGAGGCTAATTTAATTTTTCTTCTTTTTTTTCTTGTGCCTAGAATATTTTGAAGCCTGAGAACATTATGTCAGAAAATCTAACTTTAAAAAGGAGAATGTTTTGAATGTCAAAAAAATCATATACTGTGTTTCCCCGAAAAAAAGACTGGGTCTTACATTAATTTTTGCTCCAAAAATGCATTAGGGCTTATGTTCAGGGGACATCATCCTGAAAAATCATGATAAGTCTTTTTGGGGAAACACAGTAGTTAGAAAACTTCAGTTTTTTTCCCCCCTTATTTCCCTTTCTATAAATAATAAATTTTTTTGATAAAGAATAATCACCTCACAAAAGACAGCTCTTGTAGGTTTAGACCTACATTTGAACTGGAAAGAATGTCTGTGGTGAATGGTGAAATGTAGCATAAAAGCCTGAATGGAAAGAATGTTCACGAAACCTCACACAAAACCTCTGTAACCGTTTTATCGTGAGCTTCCCACAATATAACACAAGAGCTCTATATTCTAAGAAAAGCTGACCTGGTCCACTTATCATTTCAGCTTTATGTAGTGTACAGTGTGATTGCTAAATTAGTGCATAATGCATTTACAATATTTATAGTACCAACATTTAGTTAAATAACCTTTATGTAAGATTTATGTTGATTTTTTTATTTCTCATTTAATGGCAAATTATGAAGAGCATGTTTCATAAAGATAATTCTCCATTTAAATTCATCAGTCCATTAAATATTAAAATTATGTTTCTGATGCAATTGAGAACAAATTTGTCCAGCTTCAGTGATTATTTGCACTCATAAAAATTAGGCTTGATTAATAAAATTTAAATGCTTGATTAAGTTGACATTTTCATGTTCTATTCTGATTTATTAAAATGAGTCCCTGTGCCCAGGCCTGGTATTCTAGTGTAGGTTTACCTTTCTCCTTCTCTTGGTCGACATCCAGAGTGGGGCTGTTAGGAAGAAGTATTTTGCTTTTGGGTTCAATGACGGTTTCAGGGAAATGCCCTGTTCTTCGCTCACAGTGTCACCAGCCTTTGTGTTTATGCATCGTGCGTGGTGGAGATTTGTGTAACATTAATCAAGAAAAACGTTTGTTTCAAATATCTGTGGATGTGATCTGTAACACGGCACACATTTATGGTATTTCTGTAAAATTCAGTAACCAAGAAGCTTTTAATCTGTAGAGGATTGTTTATCTTCATCTGCTTTTTTTTGTTAATAAAAATATAGTTTTGATTTTTTGTGGAATTTCCATATACATAGCAGGGGGATTATGGACACAGGAAGTCTTTCTATCACTGCTGTTGTCTTTGTCTCCAAGCTCAAAACCAAGGATGACTAATGTCATGGAAAACCATCATCTTCAAAAGTACTTACAAGGCGACAACTCTTCAAGAGAGGTAATGACATACTGTGTTTCCCCGAAAATAAGCCCCAGCTGGACAATCAGCTCTAACACATTTTTTGGAGCAAAAATTAATATAAGGCCCAGTATTCTATTCTATTCTATTCTATTCTATTCTATTCTATTCTATTCTATTCTATTCTATTCTCTATTTTCTATTCTATAAGACTCGGTCTTATATTATAGTAAAGTAAGACCAGGTCTTATATTAATTTTTGCTCCAAAAGATTCACTAGAACTGATGGTCCAGCTAGGTCTTATTTTTGGGGAAACATGGTATAACAATTAGACTCCCATTATACCCACATTGGCTTATCCTGTTTTAGGTGCTTAATTGTCATTTATTGAGCACTCACTATATGCCGAACATAGTATGTTAACTGTCTCTTTAATCCTCACAAAACCTCAACAAGGTAGGGATTACCACATTTTAATTGGTGAGAAAACAGACTTAGGGGAATGAATAAATTTGTATAGCTAACAAATGGAAGGTCTGGAATTTAATTCCAGATCTTTCTAATTTCCAAGTTTGGGCTCTTAACCTCTACCAATTGGAAAGGGGTAGTACTAACACTTCTTTTAAAGATGTTTTTGCTGCTGCCCATTTGAGTGTAACTCACTTGGAAACTATTTAGGTGAGTAGTTTAGGTGAATTTCTCTCATTTAAGTATGCTACCAGAATATTCAGTTATTTTTTAAATAAGTGATATGGTATAATAGTTGTTTTCTTTTTCTTGAATGGTAAAATAAATATTCATTAACAGGTGACAGAAAATGTTATTTAAGTTTGGTTACCTACACATACAATTCCAGTTCTATGTACAGGATGGTGAAAAGGCTTTAAAGTTAAATGCTCTTGATAAATCTAACTCATGCAACACTAAAATAAAAATGAGTGAAAAAACTCTCAGGATTATTGTCTCCTAATAATAGTGGAATTATAAACATTTTCCACAGGCAAATAAACACATATCATTTGGTTTCTACTTTTAATTTGTTAATTGAGGTCTTGCAATTTTTTGTTACCTTTCTGAACCAGGGACAATAAGTCTGCACAAACATTGTATGAAACCCTCTGCCAATACCATCCACCACACAGGGTACGATGATCAAGGCTAGTTATGCAAACTAGTCATGAGGCCATGAATTGCTTTGTTGGCCCTACATCCTATCTCCCTCACAATAAAATTTTAAAGTTTTGGCTACCTACAAACAGGGGAATGTAAAGTCATTCAGAAAGAATAAACAGGACATCGCTAGGAACAGGCAGGATAACATATCTACCTTGAGAGCTAAGACCAAAACTATTGGTATCCTTATTTTTCCTCCTCTCCTAAGTCTCATTCTTCAATTCCAGAGATGACAAACTTGAGGGGGCAGATCTTTTAAAGGACGAATAGGCATAACAAAAACATTTGGTTGACATATGGGTAACTGCTTGGATCGGACACTTTGGAGGACCATCTAGAAGGTGAGGTTTTTGGATCTACAGGAGGCTTTGAGGGGAGTTTAGGAAGTTGATTTTCCAATGAGTTTCTGGGGCTCCAAGAGTCAACTGGTACTCAAATAAGAGAAAATCAATCATTTATGGGGGCAAGATCTTAAGGTTTCCTTCAAGGATGCCAAGAAAATTTACTGGGTGGAAAAGGAGTTGGGTTTCAGGGCAGAAATCCTCTAAAAGCATGAAGAGCATCTCTATCTCATTACATTTTCATATGGATCTTTGGAGAATCCGAGCAAGATGGAAAGGATTCAGGAAGATGGTGGGGGGCTAACATATAAGATTAACTATAAGCATCCTCTAACTTTAAATTCTAAGTCTCTTTCCTGAGTCCTAACAGACACAAAGCAAGAAGTTTATATTCCAGTGAGGAAAATCTTTAGCAAGTTTTCTTTTAAAAATAGAAGTGTTATCTTTACATCTTTATATGAATTGACATGTCACATACACGTAACACTCATCTTCTACCATTCTACAATTTTATCCTTTCAATTTCAAGTTTAGTTGTACTTTGAGAATAGAGTAAAAGCATAACCAATAAACTGAAGACGTATTAAATGCAAACGTGGAGTTACTGAGTGAAAGGGACAGACTGAAGGATGGAATAAGAGCCGTGGCCAAAGAGAAACCCTTGTCTTTGAACGTGCGGCACCCATACATACATCTGGGATGATCCAAAGGTCTTTTAGCCACATGCCCCGCATGTTATATGCAGACTTCTACCATTACCCTTATCCTATTCATGCATTTGATTTAGTTATTTCCCTCACAACACAAACTGTCATGGGCAAGGACCAGGTCTAGTCACCTTTGAAAAATAGCTAGCACGGTGCCCATAAATGTTCAATAAGTATTTGTTGAATGGAAATAATTATGCATAAAATTAGACAATTTTTTATTTGGAAAGAAAGAATGGATTATAAAACATTTACTCAATCATCAAACATGTTTTAAGCAACTATTATGCTGCTATGTCTGAGACATTCTGCTGTGTGCTGGGATTAGATACACAAATAGAATACAATTAGAGCAACCTTGGGCAAGTGGGGAAGACCCATAGTGAGCTGATTATTAAAATACAGTAAGGGGGATATGGGAACTCACAGGGATGGGTTCACTTAACCTCTTAACGTGTGTGTTGGTAGGGGTAGGCTGGTAGTAGAGGGTGAGAGTGGGAGGAAAGTCAAGGATGGCTCTCCAGATGAAATGATCAAGATAGCTGGTGCTACCCAGGCACATATGTATGAAACATTAAAACCTTAATGGGTGGCACATTAGTATTAACTATCCAAAACATTCAAAAGGCATATACTCTGACCTGGAAATTCTCCTTCAAGGACTTCACCAAAGGAGATAACTAGAGACCTGCTCAAATATTTGTTTAACATTTTTTCCTTTACAGCATTATTTGAGATAGCAAAAACATTTGAAACAAACATTTCTAAAATGAGTGTTTCATTAAGAATGCAGAATTCGGGCCGGCCCGGTGGCTCAGGCAGTTAGAGCTCCATGCTTCTAACTCTGAAGGCTGCCAGTTCGATTCCCACATGGGCCAGTGCGCTCTCAACCACAAGGTTGCCAGTTCAATTCCTCGAGTCCCGCAAGGGATGGTGGGCTCCGCCCCCTGAAACTAAGATTGAACATGGTACCTTGAGCTGAGCTGCAGCTGAGCTCCTGGATGGCTCAGTTGGTTGGAGTGCGTCCTCTCAACCACAACTGGTTCGACTCCCGCAAGGGATGGTGGGCTGCGCCCCTTGCAACTAGCAACAGCAACTGGACCTGGAGCTGAGCTGCACCCTCCACAACTAAGACTGAAAGGACAACAACTTGACTTGGAAAAAAAAAGTCCTGGAAGTACACACTGTTCCCCAATAAAGTCCTGTTCCCCTTCCCCAATAAAAAAAAATCTTAAAAAAAAAAAAAGAGAGAATGAAGTATTCATATGGTAAAAACTATGTAGTTATTAAAAATCATGTTGTTATCCAATAATTTGAGGGATACTTCAGATATGTTGCTGAACATAAAAAGTAGGTATACTAATATTGCATTTAATGTGATTCAATTTTTGTAAAGAACAAAATATGTATGAGAACAAAGAAATATACATTATATTCGTAAATACATTTTTTAAAGACAAGAGTAGATGGTGTAAGAGAGTGTATCGACTACTTGCATACATACTCCACGCCGGATACTGCTGTCACCATCCCAGCCACCCTAGGTTCTCCTCTCCTCAGTCCATAGACCCACCATCCCTCAAAGCTACCCCTTCTCCCAAGGTGGAAAGTCTCTCCTTTATCCCCGCCTCTGCGTCTAATCTAATACCTGTTTATAGAAGCTAAAAAGATCCTCTACAAGTTCACAGTGTAGCTCAAGAAGTACTCCAGTACAGCTGAACCCTTGCAAGAGAGTGCACCTATGTCTTTGCCAGCCTCCACAGGCTGCGAAATCCCTGTGAATTAGCTGCACCTCAATCCCTTCAAAGTGTGGCTCCTGTGACAAGGACTGCAAGCACTCTAGCCATCTGTCATGGTATGGAGCCACACACTACTCCAGGGCCGGCTGACTGCCCTGTCTATCCACTGTGCCCACATGGCATCCGTGGAGCTAGAACACCACGTGTGGCTCCGCCAAGTATAAGATGCAAGCTGCAATGCCCTTCCCTGGACCACCACGTCTGTCCCACTCAGTGTCACTGCCTTTTCAAAAGCTACTCCCTTATTGTAGGCCTCTGTTTCCCCATCTATACAAACACGGAAGCAGCATTCCTTCCTTCCCCACTTCCTACTGTGTTTTATGGACCAAGTCGTTGCCTTCCTGGAGTGTGTGGAATGGGTACATTGGAGGGGACATGGAAAACACCCATCTGGGAGCAAGTAGGAACTGGATTCTGGTACCACTGTGCTGTGTGAGTTCTTGCACGTGGCATAACCTATCCGAGTCTAGGTTTCATGCTCTCCTAAGTGTTGAATGGTTGTTTTAGGGTGAAGGAGATGACAAAAGAGCATGGCATAGTCTGGTTCATTTTGGTAGCTCTTCCCTTCTGTCCTTTACCCCAACCTTTTGCTGATTAAACATTCCACACTCAAAAACAACACATATACACACACACACACACATAAAATCCTGCTAGAATACAGGGCAGATAAAGCTGACGCTATGGTTTAGCTTGGGCCTGCTCGCTCAGGAGGAGTCATGTACACATGCTTGAAGATGTGGAAAGACAAAAGAGCAGAGGGAGAGAGTCAGAATTTTATTTCAGAAGTATCACCTTCCTATAGGTCTTGAGGTAAGAATACAAGGTGTAATTTGGGGTAGGGTTGCCAGAAAAATACAGGTCAAATTAAATTGGAATTTAGATAAATAATGATTACTATTTCAGTATAAATATCTGTTGGTTATGAAATTCCAATTTAACTGGGCATCTGCATTTTTATTTGCTAAAAATAAGGTTACGGGCAATCCTATTTGGGGACAAACTCAGGAGGTTTTAGGGGCTGGAGTTTGAGGGAATTCTGCAAAGTAGAAGGCTTGGTTAACTACTGAGAGGGAGGTGATGGTTGGGCGGGGGTGGTTCTAGAAGAGGGAAAAAATGTGTAAAGCCTGTTGGTCCATGTCCAGAGACTCACGTGGTGATAGTCATTAATGTGTGGGGAGACCAACCTGTACAGTGAGCAGTTGGCACAGCTAAGCAGTTGGTGAACAGTTTTGAGAGGGATCACAGGGGATGAACTTTACTACTGATATTTGATTGGCTGTAATTTCTACTTCTCTACGCTAGTGATTGTGCTGGAAAACTAAAGGTCTGGTTCTTTTCATGATCCTCCTTACATCTTTTGCAAGCTGATGACCTTCTGAAAAATTTGAGAAAATTGCTGTTGAAATAAGCAGGAAAGAGAAAAGAGTGAGCATCCATTTTTAGATGTGTTTACAGGCTGTATGACTCAGTGCTGCTTCTGTTAAAAGCAAGTATGTGGTCTTTTTTGGTACTGAGATGCAAATAGGAGGCTGTGGTCTATTCTACTTTCTGTCAATGATAAAGCCCCCAGTGGAAGTACGAGGGATATAATGGTATATCAAAAATGCTTTGCATATGTAGTCTCCTCTCAGCTCAGCTTTGGCCAGAATTTGTAGGTCTTGTTAAGAATATTTCACTTACTCAATAGTTCATTTAATCAAATATTTCACTATGGACTTCTTTGGAATGAGAGCACTGGCCGAGAAAACAAAATAAACATATTTGATTTATAGAAACTCAGGCCAAATAATCAGATGTTTCTTTTGTGGCTTGTATTTGGTAGACCATCCCAAACTGTCCAATCAACAGCATTTATGGCAGCAAAGAAAATTCTTGGGGTGACATCAACAGCATGGTGGCATGAGAAGACTTTTTGGTTTCTCCCCTAAAAGTTACACCAAGTTGGACAACTATAATTCAACAAAGAAATTCCTCAACATACAGACACGTGTGAGACATATGCACATGGAGACATCTGAAGGTGAGCATAACAGAGTGAGCAGGGGAGAGAGGATGATGCTCACAATGGTCCCACTGACTGGATAGCAGTGGAGGGTCGGATTACAGCACTCACTTGGCAGGTCACAAAGGAGCAAAAGTAACATTCCAGCCTGAGTGGCCAATACACATTGCAGATAAACCCAGTTGAGAGAACAAAGTCACATATGCATGAACCTGCCTCCCCTCTGCTCACCTCTCCCTCACTCATCCACGGGGAATCAAGTAGAGGCAGCTGGGACACTTCAGATAGTATAGCACAGCTGGTGGTTTTTGGTTGCAGTAAAGCAACATCAGGAACTCACAGGCCCAGAGTCCCATCACCAGACCCATCCCACCACAGGGGTGGTGCCCTGAGACTGAAGGAATGCCTACTTATTTAGGAAATACAGGGCATTTTCAATGGCCAACACAATATGGCCCCCACTGAGATCCTGGAAGTCCCAGTAGTACAGGTTAAGAGAAAACAAAAACTTGCACTATGGTATCATCTATTGGAAAACAAAAGAAAGACCTGTACTTATCAACGTGCTAAATTATTAAGACAAGAAACAGTACTTAAAAAAAATTCAATTCCTCAAATTCCCAGGCAGAGAAATAATTCATCAAATATCACCAATAACCAAGGTAACAATGTAGCTCAGAAAGAAGATGAAAAGCCTGCAGAAAACAAACTCAAAAACATTGAGGACTATGATTTAAATGACAGAATTCAAAATTGCAGTTCTGAAAAATTCAACAAGACAAGAAAACTCAGAAAAGCAGTTCAATGAGTTTAGGAATGAAATCAACAAACAAAAGGAGTACGTTACCAAAGAGATTGAAACTATAAAAGAGAACCAAAGAGTAATTCTAGAGCTGAAGAACTCAATAAATTAGATGAAGAATGAATTAAAGAGCTTAAAAATAGAGCAGACCAGATCAAAGAAAGAATTAGCGATCCTGAAGACAGAAATCTAGAAATGACTCAGGTGGAAGAAAACAATTGAGAGTTAAAAAAAAATCAGAGAAGTCTATGAGAACTATCTGACTCCATTAGAAAGAGCAATATAAGAATAATGGGTGTATCAGGAGAAGAGGGAGAAAACAGAGAGCCTATTCAAACAAATAATCAATAAGAGCTCCCCAAACCTATGGAAAGAGGTGCACCCTCAAATCCAAGAATCTAAAAGAATACCTAATTATCTCAATGCAAAAAGACCTTCTTAACACATTATATTAAAACTGTCAAAAATTAATGACAAAAGAACAATTCTCAATACAGCCAGTGGGGTGGGGGGAAGACTGTAACATATAAAGGAAACCCCACTAGATTATCGTCAAGCTTTTCAACAGCAACTTTATAATCTAGGAAAGAGTGGAATCAAATATTCAAAATATTGAAAGAAAGAAATCACCAACCAAGAGTAATATATCAGGCAAGGTTATCCTTTAGATATGAAGGAGAAATAAAGGCTTTTCTAGACAAACAAAACCTGAGGGATTTACCACCAGAAGACCTGAATTACAAGAAATGTTTAAAGGGACTCTTCCACCTGAAACAAAAAGACAAAAGAATACAAAACAGTGAGAAAGATGCCAAACAGACAGACAGTAGCAGGAATTTCCAATAGGATATTAAACACTTAATTATAACATAAAGGTTAAAGGTTCAAACAATTGAAAAAAACTATACCTTCTGCAATTTGGAAACAAATGCACATCATAAAAAGGGATTAATTTGTGACAACAAAAACATAAAATGGAAGTGGGAAAAGGAATCAACCAGCACAGGTGGATGGAGATAAGATGCAATCAGAAGATAAAGGACTATTGCACATATGAAACTTTTTTTTTTGGCATTAACCTAATGGTAACTACAAAACAAAATTCTAAAATGGAGACACACAACATACAAAAAAGAGGAAACGGAGGAAAATAAATCATAGAACATCATAAAAATAAAATAGCACACAGAAACACAGTGAAAAGAAACAATGGAGATACAGAATAACTAGAAAACAGAAGATCAAATGGCTGCAATGAGTCCTTACATATCAATAATCACCCTAAATGTAAATGGACTGAACTCATCAATTAAAAAGCACAGAGTAGCATGATGGATTAAAAAACAAGACACAACTATATGCTGCCTTCAGGAGATCCATGTCAGCTACAAAGACAAACAGACTCAAAGTGAAGGGTTGGAAGATGATACTCTAAGCAAATGGCATCCAGAGAAAAGTGGGTATAGCTGTGCTTATGTCTGACAAAATAGATTTCAAGATAAAAAAGATTAACAAGACAAAGATGGTCATTTAATAATGATAAAGGGAACAAGTCATCAAGAAGACGTAACACTTGTCAATATATATGCACCCAACCTGAGAATACCAAAATATATAAAACGATTACTAGCAGTCCTAAAGGGAGGAACTGACACACACACAAAAAATACAATGACTGTAGGGGACCTAAATACCCCATTGACAGCAATGGACAGATCAACCAAATACAAAGTCAAGAAGGAAATATCGGCCTTAAATAACACATTAGACCAAATGCACGTAGTTGATATTTATGGAGATTTGCTCATCTCAAAACAACAGAATACACACTTTTCTTAAGTGCACATGGAACATTTTCACGAATACACTATATGTTGGGGCACAAAACTAGTCTCAGTAAATGTAAGAAGACTGTAATCATACCAAGCATATTATCCAACCACAATGGTATGAAACTGGAAATTAACTACAAGAAGAAAACAGGAAAAGCCACAGATATGTGGTGATTAAACAATATGCTACTAAATATTAAAAGAAGAGAGCAAAGGATACATAGAAACAAATGAAAATGACAATACAGCATATCAAAATTTTGGAAATGCAGCAAAAGTGGTACTAAGAAGGAAGTTTTTAGCATGACAGTTCTATCTCAAAAAACAAGAACAATTTCAAATAAACAATCTAACACATTATCTTAAAGAACTAGAAAAGGAAGAATAAATGAAGCCCAAAGTTAGTAGAATGCATGGAATAAAATTTAGACTCTGGGTGGGAACACACAATGGGATTTATAGATGATGTAATACAGAATTGTACACTTGAAATCTATGTAACTTCACTAACAATTGTCACCCCAATAAACTTTAATTAAAAAAAATTAGAGCAGAATTAAATGAAATAGAGAACAAAAAGACAATAGAAAAAATAATGACACCAAGAGCTGGTTCTTTGAAAAGATTAATAAAATTGACAAAGTTCTGGCTGGACTCACTGAGGGAACAAAAAAAGACTCAAATAAAATCAGAAATGAAAGAGAAGTTACAACAGACACCACAGAAATACAAAGGACTATACAAGAATACTATGAAAGGCTATACACAACCCAATTATAACCTGGAAGAAATGGACAAAGTCTTAGAAATATATAACCTTCCTAGGCTGAACCATGAAGAACTGAAAAATCTAATCGATTGATAAACAGTAAGGAGAAATTGAAAGAGCAATCAAAAACCTTCCCCCAAAACAAAAGTTCTGATGGCTTCACTGGTGAATTCTACCACATATTCAAAGGTTTAATCCCTATTGTTCTCAAATTCTTCCCAAAAAATTGAAGAGGGAATACTTCCTAACTCATTGTGGCCAACGTTACCCTGATACCTAAACCAGGCAACGACAACACAAAAAGAAAATTGCAGGCCAGTATCTCTGATCAACACAGATGCAAAATTCCTTAACAAAATACTAGCAAATTGAATACAATACCTTAGAAAGATAATACATCATGATCAAGTAGGGTTTATTCCAGGGATGCAAGGATGGGTCAACATATGCAAATCAATTAATGTGATACACCACATTAACAAAATGAAAGATAAAAATTATATGCTTATGTGCATCAATGTAGAAAAGCATTTGGCAAGATACAACACACATTTATGATTAAACCACTCAATAACATGGGTATAGATGGAAAGTACCTTAACATAATAAAGGCCATATATGACAAACCCTCAGCTAATGTAATACTCAATGGTTAAAAACTGAAAGCTTTTCTTTTAAGATCGGGTACAAGACAAGGATGCCCACTGTTGCCACGGTTATTCAGCATAGTACTGGAAATCCTAGCCAAAACAGTCAAGCAAGAGCTGAAATAAAAAGCATCCAAAATGGGAATTAAGAAGTAAAACTGTCACTATTTGCAGATGACAGTATTCTATACATATAAACCCTAAAGACTTCACCAAAAATACTATTAGAAGCAATAAACAAATACAGTAAAATCAGAGGATATAAAATCAATGTACAAAAATCTGTTGCATACCTATATACTAACAATGAAATATTACAAAAACAAATAAAGAAAACAATCCCATTTGTAATTTCAAACAAAACAATAAAATACCCAGGAATAAACTTAACAAAAGAAGTGAAGCACCTATACACTGAAAACTACAAGACATTGTTGAAAGAAATTGAAGAAGACACAAAGAAATGGAAAGATATTCTGTGTTCATGGATTGGAAGAATTAACATAGTTATAATGGCCTATTACCTAAAGCAATATACAAATTTAATGCAATCAACATCAAAATCCCAATAGTATTTTTTTAAGAAATAGGGAAAAAAAATCCTTAATCTTGTGTGGAACCCCAAAAGATCCCAAATAGCTGATGCAATCCTGAGAAAAAAAGAACAAAGCCATAGGTATCACACTCCCTGACTTCAAATTATATTACAAAGCAACAATAATCAAAACAGTATTGTATTCAGAAAAACAGACACAAATCAATGTAACAGAACCAAGAGCCTAGACATAAACCCAGACAACTAATTTTTGACTAAAGAGCCAAAAGCATACAATGGAGAAAGGAAAGCCTCTTCAACAAATACAGATGGAAAAATTGGAAAGCCACATGTGAAAGAATGAAATGACTGCTATCTGAAAACAAACAAAAATTAACTCAAATTAACTCAAAATGGGTTAAAGATTTGAATATATTATAAAAAAACAATAAAATACATAGAAGAAAACATAGGCATTAAAATCATGAACTTTGGTAGCAGAGGGGTTTTTGTGAACTTGACCAACCACAAGGAAAGTAAAAGCAAAAATAAATGAATGGGACTACATCAAATTGAAAAGCTTCTGCACAGCAAAAGAAACCATCGACAAAACAAAAAGGCAACCAAGCTAATGGGAGAAGATACTTGCAAACAATAGTTCTGATAAGGAGCTAATAGCCAAATTATACCCGGAACTCATACAATTCAACAACAAAAAATAACTCCAAACAGTCCAATTTAAAAATGGGCAGACATTCCTCCCAAGAAGACATACAGATGGCCAACAAATATATGACAAGATGCTCAACCTCACTAGCTATTAGGGAAATGCAAATCAAAACCACTGTGAGACACCACCTCACAACTGTTAGAATGGTTACTACTAATAAGACAAGACATACGTGTGGGAGAGGATGTGGAGAAAAGGGAACCCTTGTACATTGATGGCGGAAATGTAAATTGATGCAGTCTCTACGGAAAACAGTATAGAAGAAGTTCCTAACAAAATTAAAAATAGAGCTATCATATGACCCAGCAATTTCTCTTCTGGGGATCTAACTGAAAGATTTGAAAACACTTATTTGTAAAGATATACATTCACCCCTATGTTTACTGCAGCATTATTCACAATAGCCAAGATATGGAAACAACCAAAGTGTCCTTTGATGGATGACTGGATAAAGAAGATGTGGTACATATACGAGTATACAATTAAATACTATTAAGTCATAAAATATGATGGAAAATTGCTGTTTGCAGCAACATGGATGGATCTTGAGAGTATCATGCTAAGTGAAATAAGTCAGACAGAAAAAGATAAGAACCATATGATTTCGTCCCTGTGTGGGATATAAAACAGAAAGCAACAAATGAACAAACAAAATCAACAAACTCATAGACAGACAAAAGTATGGTGCTTATCAGAGAGGAAGAGGTGGGGCGAGAGGCTAAAAGGGTCAAATATATGTTGAGAGAAGGAAACTACAGACTTTGGGTAGTGAGCATACAACACAGCACACAGATGTTGTATTATAGAAATGTACACCTGAAACATATATGTTATTAACCAATGTTACCCCAATAAATTATTTAAAAAGGAGAAGAAAATTCTCGCCTTACGAGCTTTATTTCTAGAGATAAGTGCTCTGGGCCTAATTGGAACAGACTCAACAAGAAACAATACTCAAAAAAGGACAAGAAGCATCAAGGGCTTTGCCATTTGAGGGAGCTAACATAACATTTCAGTACTTACTAAAGCATTTTAGCAAGCTGTCTTTGGCTCAATTTGTGTCACAGTCAGATCCTGAGTCAGAGAATGATTTCATTGATCTATCCTACTCTTCAGTCTTTTAATGTCTCCATTGATTAGGCAACTGAGATTGTTATGTGGGAGGAATATCATGACAGTAAAAGTGAATGTTCTTTTCAAGTGCAATTAAAAAACACTGTTGAAAAATTTTTGCACGTCAAAGATATTCAAAGACTTTCTTTACTAAAGTGAAGGATTCTCAGCTTTAATTTACTCCTCCCACATTCACCTGGGTGGATGAACGGTAGTCCTCCAGGTCATGAATGTTTTCAAAATTAATGGAGTCCCCTGGGATCAAACAGGTGACCAGCATTAGTTCCTGAGAGGTCACTGGGTATCTCATCAGAAGGAATTTGGGGTTATCTGGCATTCCATGTCAGGACCTGGACACTTAGAAAGTGATTCCTTGGGAAAGGCATGCCTAAGCATATAGCATGAAAATAACCTGGGGTTTTAGAACAGGACAGAGCTGGCTTCACAGCCCACTTACTCTACGGAGCTCATTATTTATCCTCTTTGATTTGAATTTCTGCATTGTAAAATGAGAATAAAACCATGTAGAATAATGTACTTGATGTACTTATTGTAAAGAATGAAGAGATGATGTCTCTAAAGGGCTTAGCAAAATACCTGATACACAGAAGTTGCCTAATAAATATCTGCTCCGTTTCCCTGAATGAGAAGTAAGGAGGATATGGGGGGTGAAATGGGGGGAAAACTGTTTTCCTTTAATCTGTCTGCTGAAAGATAGAGTTAGTGCTACTGGCTTTTCCGCAACTCAAGGGAGAATCTAAAGGTGCCCAGGGAGACATGATGTACCAAAATACAGCCCTACAAAGACATGTGACTGACTGGTGGTAACTCGTACAGTACAAACTTCAGACAGATTGACAGACTCTAATACTCGCTCTGCCACTTTCTCTCTCTCTCTCTCTCTCTCTCTCTCTCTCTCTCTGTGTGTGTGTGTGTGTGTGTGTGTGTGTGTGTGTGTGTTTTCTAACTGTGTTCCTTTGGGTAAGCTATTTGACCTCTCTGCCCTGTTTGCTTAGCTATAAAGTACTAATAATGATACCTGTCTCACAGAGTACAATAGACCCCTGGTCTGCTTGGCCAAGCCCTCTCTTTCATTCTCTGAGGCTTGCTTCTCCTCTCTCAAGGAAGGGCTCTTGTGGCCATGCTTATTTCACATGAGTATGTCCCCTTGTCACAGAGGAAGAGACCGCGGGTCACCTGACTTAGGCCCGAACGCATCATCTGGGCTGACACAATCAGCTCCTCTCTCGGAGGACTGACTGACATGAAATAAAATGCTTAGGATGGTGTGCAGGGGTAATGAGGATTCAGTAGTAAGTAAAGGCCACTTCCTGGCATCTCCTCTTCAACTTACAAAATTTCAGTGCACAGCAACTATGATGTGAATAGTTGGTATAAACCTCATGGGCAGTACAGGGGCGGGTGTGTGGATTTTTCCCCAGGTTTTGGGGTGACAGCTCAAACCGAGAGACATTCCTATCTTTACATCCCCTTCATGTCAGAGACTTTTCTGAATGCAGCATGTATTAAATAGTTTTCTCTGAAAAAGCCTAATAATTCTCATGCTAGAAATTTTAATGTCATGATCCGAGAATAGGTGGATTCAGAGCTAGGACTGTTTATTTTTAACAAGTCCAAATGGGAATCAGCAGACGTGAAATACCATTTCTAACCCTGTCTCTTTCTCATCTACAGCATTAGCCTCAGGAAGGGCTGTTTCCTTATCCTCTCAATGGGTTCAGCTCGTTAACGGCAGCACAACTCGCTTGGCAAGGATTACATCTCATTTTTCTCATTAACTGGAACAGGCACCGTGGTGGGGAAAAGGTAGGGGGTTTCGGCTCCTGTGATCTTAAGTCTCCAAAAAGGGAAATGGTCTTAACAAACAGTAAACACACTAAGAAATAACTAAGAAATCCTTTCCTATTTCAGTATTAATTTCAACTATCAACCAATACGTTGAACACAGAATTTTTACCCATCTATGTACTTTTCATCTTTCACAGTGTTTCTTTTTTCTCTTTTAACTTCTCATGTAATAGAAATATTTTCTTACTTTGCTATACAAACTTGAAGGTCATTTTGATATGTGTGTGTGTGTGTGTGTGTGTGTGTGTGTGTGTGTTTTATAATTTTCATCCTAATTGAATTTTCTCAGCTGAATGTACAGATTTTGTTTTTGTGACAGAAAATTCATTCACATTCTCTCTCTTTCCCGCCAACACACACCCAAAACAGAAATGTTCATGGTTTGGCATTAGCCAACAGTGTGATTAATGCACTTTAGACACTCCTTAAACTTTTTACACATGCTGAAAAAATTCTGCATTGTTTTTTGATACCAATAAGGACTTAGGACAAAACACTATTCTTCCAGTGCTGTGCACTGCTCGGTAGAGTCACTTAGGCACAGCACGGCAAACCTTACGCTTGCCCTTAATTCACATACATATGATGTGTGTATGTGTGAATATATATGCATATATGTATATGTATATGTGTATATAAAATCTGTAACCAGCAAGGTATAATCCAGGTCCCTTTTCAAAAGGAGCAACCAGTTCAAATGCACAGCTGGGTATGGCAGAAAATACATAATTAGACAAATTGGATTTAAGAATTACATAAGGTCTCAACTGATCCAGTGAAGAAGAAGCTGAATGAAACACTGTGATTGCTGATCTGGTGCCTCCAAGAAACAGAATATGTGGATGTGTGTGTTTTGGGCAAATACAAGGCAATTACTGGGAATTATGGAGTGTAGCTGGCATTCCATGAAAATTAGACTACTGATGGGAATGTAAATTGGTACAGGCACTATGGAAAAGAGTATGGAGTTTCCTCAAAAAAATTAAAATTAAGAATAAAATTATCATATGACCCAGCAATCCCTCTTCTGGGTATTTACCTGAAAAATCTCAAAACATTTATCTGTAAAGATATATGTACCCCAATGTTCACTGCAGCATTATGCACAGTGGCCAAGACATGGAAACAACCAAAGTGTCCTTCAACAGATGACTGGATAAAGAAGATGTGGTACATATAGACAATGGAATATTACTCAGCCATAAGAAAAGATGAAATACTGCCATTTGTGACAACATGGATGGATCTTGAGATTATCATGTTAAGCAAAATAAGTCAGACAGAAAAGTTGAAAACTCATATGTGGCATATAAAACTGAAAGCGACAAATGAACAAGACAAACAAACAAAGAAACAAAACTCAGACGCAGACAACCGTTTAGTGGTTACCAGAGGGTAAGGGGGGAGGGATGATGGTAGAAAAAGGAAAAGCGGGTCAAATATATGGTGATGGAAGGAAGAAGTGACTCTGGATGGTAAACACACAATACAATATATAGATGATGTATTACAGAACTGAACACTTGAAACCTATGTAATTTTACTAACTAATGTCACCCCAATAAACTTAATAATAAAGAAAGAAAGATAGACTATACAAGGTTTCACATTGGGCTGTGATGGGGAGTAAAATGTTGCCCATGGCTAAAAGGGCAAGTCTGTTAGAGATGGGCCTACAAGGAAAGATTCAGTAAATACTATTTTGGAGTTATATTTTTTGGGAAAAAAGAGGTAGGAAAATTTATATAATATGTAACTTTTCAATAGGTTTATAAAAATTCTTAAGAAATTTTACGTAGAAGGGGATAAATTATATATTATTATTTCCCCTCTAGAAGTGGATCTATCCAGCCAAGGCAGGTATACTCTTAAGACGATAACAAGGAAAGTCTCTCGTTTCAGATTTTTTTACTAAAAATACTCAAACCAATGACGAAATTTGAAGATAAGCCCCCATATAGGATTAGGAAGCTAAAACTAAATTATCACTTTTTCCTATTTGGAAATAGTCTTACTTGCAAACTTGTCTTAAGGAAACTGAATGGAGAGTAGATATTCTTCTCTTTCGACAATCTCCCTGACATAAATGGGGGGAATAAAGCAATTGTCTGAGAGTCCTATCTTCTTAAAGAAAATATCCTGGATTAATTGACAAAAGTACCTATGAGTCCCCATGACACCAATTATTATGGCATTTGGGGCTTGTCTCTCAATGTGCAATTTAAAATAATCCATAAAAGCCTTGCCAATAATAATAATAACTTCTTGTCTAGTGATGCTGCCTAACCATTAAAATCTCTAGAAGCAATCTCTTAAACTTTATGAAAAGCAATCTGTTAAACTTTATGAAAAGTATTTTGAACACCTCTAGTTGGCAAAACACATGACACAGAGGCAAGTGCGAAGATATACACAGTCCTCTCCCTCAAATTATAATCTAGTGAAAAACAGACAGGTGCGTTGTTGGCATCTCTGCCATGTACTTGGTGGTAGTGCATCAGGTAGTGGTGATAAGGAAAATTATTCTGAAGAGTGCATTTTGCTTGTGTTACCATTTGAAGTCATGGTATTTGTGTTATTTAAAAGGGAACTTCTTTCACAAGTATGTTTATACAACCATTATGATGCTAACGATTATAATAAAGTATTACTTGATACTAGTATGATGATCAAATAACTTTTCTGCATTATTATGGGCACACTAGTTGGCAAAAAGTCTCGATTATAAATCAAGTGAGACTTTTAATGGCAAGGAAAAAAAATCTATGTAATCTGATGAAGACATATAGCTACCAAATAGATTCTCATGTTTCACAAACCTTTAAATTCTTGTCAACAGCTGTCTGTCGAGTTATCAAATTGCCAATGTCCTATTTGGAGAAGACACACCCCCTCCCATTTATTCATATATGAGAAATCTTTCTGAAGTTGTATGTTTGCTAAGGGTATCACAACTGAGATAATCTAAGGGGAATGAAGGTTGGCAGGAGAACAAATGTGATTGTAATGTGGCTACTGTCTGTTTCTCAATCAAAAACTCTTTTTGAAAGACAGAAGGTGGTCTCACACATCCTGAAAACTTTCCAAAATGTTAGAGAGGGTAGGTGGGTTCAGTATAACTTTCCCTAGGTTACATGAATGCTCTTTATCCTTGAGCAGGTTTCCTAATACACCCCTGCCATAGAGAAGGATATTTGCTATTGCTCGGTATTCACTGAATTGAATTAAGGTACTTTATGTACTTTTCTAGGCCAACAGCCATTGCCAATCTTTCCTTCATGACAGACACAAAGAAATGATTTAAATAAATTTTGTTTCGTGTGATCATTAATAATTTTGTGATATTATGTCTTAATTCAGGATTCATTAAGATACAAAAACAAGGCGAATAAAAGAAATAATCATTTGGAATAACCCACTTATAATTAAAAAACATAGGTCATACATTGGTGTGTTCTTGACTTTAGTTCCTACCAAGAAGAGTAATGTTAGAAATAGTGAATACTTTCTATTGTGTTAGGACCAAAGCGTTAGTTTTGAACTGATAAAACTTTTCTCCAAACTTGAGCATTTATGGACTGAATTTCTGGTTTGTAAAACCAAATTCAATGTTGATCTTGTCAGAGGGACTAGGCATAAGAACAAAAACACAGACAAGTAAGAAAATAGAGACTTACGGTATCACGTTGCCTGTTATCTTTCCCTGATATTATCAAGAAGTAGTTCCATGTCAGTAGTAACAACAAAACCAGTGGTATCATGTAGAGCTCAAAGTTCCAGACAACAAAGAGAAAGAGCTGGAGGAGAGAGAAGAGAGAGAGAAAAAAAAAGATGAGTCAACTCTAAATTTCATTAAATGGACTCTCTTATCCGTACTCCACTTCAAAAACCCCAAGACTAAATGCTTCAGAAGGGACAGATTTATCTGGAAAACAAAGACTTGAGAAATTGCTAGGCATTTTTCTAAAAGCACAACTGATCCCTAGAAAGTTACAATTAAGATTTTTACTTTGTTTAATTTCTATAAAGGAAAACTGGTATCATTACATTGTCAATGAGGCAATTTTAATTTTTCTCCTTCAGTGAAACTGTTAGTTTGCACAAAATAAAGTAAAAAAAAAAAGGGCAGCCAAATGAGCTTCACTACATTGTCAGAAATAGCCAGTCTATCTGCCTTAGTGATGAAGAATGAATCACTATTTATTATCAGGGATGTTTTAAATCTCACTTCGATCACACAATGTAACAAGCATAACAGGCAGAAGAAAATACCAAAGCTGCACCAGGCAGCCTCAAAGGTTTCACATTATGAATAAAAAGCACTGCTACCAACATTTATAAAAAAAGGTTGGCTTAACATTCAGCATTACCATAGAAATCAAACAGCTATTTAAAAAAATAATAATTTTACCAAAGGAAATTTTAAAATGTCTATTTCTATTATCTTTTAAAACTACATACTTCTCTAAGTATAAACATGATTTTTTAAAATTGTAAGACAAATATTAGGTTCAGAACTCACCTAAGCTGGCAGGAGCCACTCTAAGAGCATCTGCATTGTAAAATAACTAGCACTGAATATAATGTTTGACTCGCCCTCATCCCTCACCACTCTTACAATCGTGGACAGGCCATCTAAATTCTCTGGGTCTGTGGCAGCTGCTGCCAAATTAAGGTAATAGTAAGTCAGATGGTAATTAAGAGCTGGATTTTACTCCTGATGCTAACTAGCCCTAGAACCCACCCACACATATCTTCCCTTTACTTCCTCTGTCTAATGGGGATGATGAGAGTATCTGAGCAGCGGTGAGAATTAAATAGCTGAAACATTTCAAGGACTTACCACACTGCTTACTACCCAGTAAGCGCCCCCAAGATATTATTGTGTTAATGCTACCAATACCTTACAAATCGTAGAAAGTTAACTAATTATCGACTAAGCTGTTCAGTGAATGCATATTTTAACGCTCAAAACTAGAAAGTCATCCGCCTGCTAAGATGTAGCTGAACCACAGTATAACGGGGAGTTCGAGCCAGCTGGTGGGGGCGACACAAACGCCGTGTATTTGATAGATCAGAAGAATTAGGGGCTTTATCCTAAGAACACTTGTGTCAGGCAAGCAGCACGGGCCAGGCGCATGCAGCCTTCCTAATAAGCCTCAGCCAAGTCTACAGCCCATTCAAATGGAAGAGAAAACAAAACTGTGTGAAGCGGTGGAGAGACCCCTGCGTAAGGGCCGGAAGCCAGGTTCTGAGCCTTAGAAAGTCCTCCGCCTCATTGTTTTCACTTCTAAACAGAGTTTTATAGACCTCATCACCTCTAACATACTTTCTCCAATATTTAAAGTGACTTTAGACCATGAGAGTTGTGGGTTTTTTTTTAAATGTGACATTAAAATTTGAAAATTGCATGTTTTACAGAATTCTTTGATATTCATAATTCAGATGGACACCAAAAAGCATAAATAATGGTTTAGTAACCCAAGAAATGAATTTTGGAAAGAATTACATGGTAACTATAGATTCAAGTTCCTGAAGAAGGAAAATCTCAAATAGGTCCATGCAGGAAGCATGAGCCATATCTTTTCTTTCACCAGAAAAGTGGAAAGGTTTCCACGAAAGGATAATGTTTTTCTTCTAACGTTTGAAATTTATACAATATATATATAAAGATAAAACAAAGTGTAATCGATGGCTAGGATTATTCTATAAAATGCATTTTAAAAGTTAATTGTTTTACTAACCAATGTCACCCTAATTAAAGAAAAAAAGTTAATTGTTTATTCAGGAAGTGAATTAAGGCAAATTTAACAGACTTCAACACATGAAAAAGGGAAAATTAGTTTTGGCTAGAACCCATATTAATTCTTTACACATTTAGTTGTAAAAGTGAGCTAGTTCTTAGAATATAAGCTCTTACGGGTAGGGCCTTCTTCCTTTTGTTCACTGTGTTATCCCCAGAGTCTACAACAGTGTTTGAAGCATAATAGGTGTTCACTAAATACATACGTGCTGAATTAATGAATAGTGGACACTGGTTTTCCAACTCATTTAACATAAATCTTCTTAAATATTTGTATCAGTAAATGTTCTCTAGAACCACTGTATAAAACCAAGTGCCTTCAAGGAAAATGTATTCAGATTCCAACCTGGGTTGTCACTAACAACTTTCTGAGGCACATAAGGTAGAAGTACTTGGAACTTCTATTAATAGAAAGACTCTTTGTATTCTGGCTGCGCAGTCATTAACTATCTTTGTATTTGGTCTGACCACAGTCTCTTCTCTTGGACCTTCCTATATGGTTGCCTTTTCTGAGGACATTCATTTGACTTGGTGTTTTCTGGCCTCATGAATGGGACTCAGATGATTCCATTGCTAAACATCACCAAATGTAATTGCTTTTAATCTGTTGAGCATATATATTCCCCCTTGTAATGTCCATTCAATGGTGTTAGAATCCTGTTGTTACCCAGAATAAACTTCCTTGTAATGTCCATGTATTGGTGTTAGTTGTAGGCTGGATGTTGCATAGAATACACTTTCTAGATCATAATCCTATAAATAATCAAGATATCTGTCATGCCTTTTTGTTCTCTAGGTTCAACATCACTAGTTGCTTCAAGCACCAGTTACAAAGTGTGACTTCTGGTATTCTCCATGGTGGACATCATCTACTCACCATATCCATCCAATTAGTACATCCATAGCTTTCTTAAAATATAGCACTCAGAACCGATACAACATATCTCATGAATATCTATGGTTATTGATATGCCCTAACAACCAGAGCACCAGAACACAGGATGGGGAATCATAGAGAAGAGAGACAAAGGAAGAAACTGCATTAGTTTTATGGATCCTAGCAGGACAAAAATAGTCTCTTTCCCTATTGTGTGTTCTTTAAGAATCTAACTTATGAGTAAGCTAATCAAGGAGACCCTAATGTTGAAAAAAAAAAAAAAAAAAAGCAAGCGTGTACTCTGAAAACTATAAGACCATGAAGAAAGAAATTGAACAAGATACAAATAAATGGAAGGATATACCAGCTCATGGATTGGAAGGATTAATATTGTTAAAATACCTTTATTACCTAAAGTAATATACCATGCTCCCTGATAGCAAAATATGCTACAAAGCTAGAATAATCAAAACAGTATGGTATTGGCATAAAAACAAATGTATACATCAATGGACTAGAATAGAGAGCCCAGAAATAAATTGTCGCTTATGTGGTCATTAATCTATGACAAAGGAAGCAAGGATATATACAATGGGGTAAAGACAGTCTCTTCAATAAGTGGTTTTGACAGGACTGGACAGATACATGAAAAAAAAAAAAAAAAAAGAAATTGGACCACTTTCTTACACCAAAAATGAATTCAAAAGGGATTAAAAATTTTTAAATGTTTTGCTTGAAACCATAAAACTCCTAGAAGAAAACATAGGCAATAAACTCTTTGAGATCACTCTTAGCGATATCTTTTTGGATCTATCTCTTCAAGCAAGGGAAACAAAAGAAAAAATAAATGGGACTACTAAAAAGTTTTTGTAAAGCAAAGGAAACAATCAACAAAATCAAAAAGACAACCTACAGAATGGGAGAAGATATTTGCCAATGATACATCTGATAAAGGGTTAATATCCAAAATATATAAAGAAGTCATACAATTTAACACCAAAACTCAAACAATCCAATCAAAAAAGTGGGCAGAGGACCTGAATAGACATTTCTCCCAAGAGGACATACAGATGGCCAAGAGATGAAAAGATGTTCAACATCACTAATCATCAGGGAAATGCAGATTACAATTAAAACCACAATGAGATGTCACCTCATACCTATCAGAGTGGCTATCATCAATAAATCAACAAAGGACAGTGTTGGCGAGGAAGTGGAGACAAGTTAACCCTCCTACACAGTTGGTGAGATTGTAAATCAATGTAGCCACTCACTTACAATCAATATGGAGATTCCTCAAAAATTAAAAATAGAGCTGCCATATGGTCCAGCAGTTCCACTTCTGGGTATTTATCCAAAGAAAACAAAAACACTAATTCAAAAAGATATACGTACTTCTATGTCCACTGCAGAATTACTAGCAATAGCCAAGATATGGAAGCAACCTAGATGTCTATCAGTAGACGAATGGATAAAGAAGATGTGGTACATATGCAATGGAATATTATTCAGCAATAAAAGAGAATAAAATCTTGTCATTTACGCTAACATGGATGGACCTAGAGGGTATTACGCTAAGTGAAATAAGTCAGACCGAGAAAGACAAATACTATATGATCTCACTTATATGTGTAATCTAAAAAATCAAATGAATAAACAAAACAGAAATAAACCCATAGATATAGAGAACAAGCTGATGGTTGCCAAAGTAGGGCAATGGAAGATAAAAATAAAAAATAATAAAGCAAAAGGTAAATGAGATTTCTGAATAAATCAGAATGCAAAAGCATTTTTTCTTTCTGAACGTTGAACAGAAGATTTCAAACGTTCAAAAAAAGTTTAAACATAGATTATCAAATATATGTATCGAACAATTACTATGTGCCATTAATACTGGCTTTTCAAAATTAATATATGACTGGTGTCTGGACTCAGATTGCTAAGAATTACTAGGAAAAAAAAAGCAATTGTTCCCTGTATTAATAGTGACGATTCTAATCCTCATTAGGAGGTGAGGATCTTTTAATAAAGAGCCATTAGAGGAAGAAAAACATCTTTTAGCTCATTTTGTCCACATTGCGCTTCTTGTCTCCTTGCAGCCCATCTGCACTAAGAGTGATTCTCTCCTCTTTCCTACAAAAAGCCAAGGTAACTCCTAAGGCTGGGTGTTCAGTGTCTCAGTAGGGCAACAGGAGGAAGCAGGCAGTTCAGAGAAACCCTAGCAAGGCCAAGACAATGTAACATCTGTCCTTGTTCCTGACCGCACTTTTCCAGAGGTTTGGGAGGAAAAGAGATAAAACAGGCTAAGATGAGGCAAAAAAAGAAATCAAGGAATCAAAAAAATCACTGGCACATCTTCAGAATATAACTATCAACCATAAAAAGCCTAGCATTTATTCTCACCCCATACTTCCACAACCCCTTTTTGTCTGTGTGGGACATGGAAAAAGGACTTACCAACCGTATTATAGAATTTCTCAATGTTAAATTAGGTAATACAAACTCTGGCACATTTGTATAGTCTTTCATTTCCTTTGACTCCATCACGGGCATTCTTTCCTTATTTTTCCTCTTTTTAACACAGTTCTCTCATCTTTCTCCCTTTGCTCCCCCCCCCCCCCATTCTTTTAATAAGGAAACTTGGACTACCTGCATTTTACTTTAATGGAATCAACGCCCCCATTCCAAGCAAAATATCTAGCCCCACATTAGCTATCCTTGCTCATTAAAGACTAAAAACTATTCCAAAAATTTGGTTTTGTTTTTCAAATCACTAGGTGGCTATCATAATTCCCAATAAGAATTCTACAGCAGAAAATCTTCATGGGGCCTTAGTCAAACGGTAATAAGTACACACAACCTCTTTCATTAGAAAAAGGGTATTGCGAGTTTTACGCATTACTCTGGATGTTAGAAGCTCTCTGTCAACGTGCCTTGGACTGTCAGCGATGACCAGGGAATCGCTCAAGGAGCTGCTGCAGTGCAGTGCAGTGGAAAAAACACGGGTGTTTGAGTCAGGCTCATGTCTACATCCAAACTCTCTAGTCATTAGCTATGGGTCTTCGGGCAAGTTACTAGATTTCTCTTAGTTTATCATCTGAAAAGTGGGAATTATACTATTGACTTTGCAGATTTGAGATGGAATTAGCCTCGTGCCTGGCACATATAAGATGCTCAATGAACAGTAGGTGTTACTACAGGAATATACTGGCTTATACTCCATATAATATTTCGGACCCTTTTTGCAGCTTCTCACTTTTCCAATATCTGCCTAGAATCCATAGATAATGGTTCAAGAAGCCATATGAAGTACAGGAGGAAGAGATGATGAAATGAGGTCCATTTTCAGTATTTTTCATATTTAGCTTGTGGTGACTGCATGCAGTCATGACCCCATTTGTTCATGTCTCCCTGTATCCATGCCTTTTGTAATACCCTCCCACAATGACACAGATTGGACATATGGCTTGTGTTGGCCAAGGAAAGGGTAGCAAATCTGATGGACACAGAGACTTAAAAAGCACTTGCTTATTGGGGCCTGCCCTCTGCACTCAGAACCCTGAGACACCATGTCAATCAGCCCAAGCTAGTCTGCTACTTGACAACTGGCACAGTTACCTCCATCACCCCAGCTGAAAACCAGGCAGCATCCAGAAGCAAAGCTGCTTAACTGACCAGAAGCTGACTAGAGATAAATAAGTCCCACTGAGAATAGAAAAAATACCCCGCTGAGCTTGGTCCAACTTCCTCGCCCAAAGAATCATCATTAAATAAATGATAGTTACTTTAAGCTACTAACTATGGAGCGGTTTGTTATACAGCGAAAGCTGATACATATTCTCTCTCTAAGGAGACACTGTGGTATGGACCAGAAGCCTGAAGAAGTGGTTTTAATCCTATTTCTGCTATTTGAGCATCATAAGACCTTGGGCAAGTCAGTTATCCTCTTTCATTTTAGTCTATTATCTATAAAATGGAGATGGTAATACCTGCTTATTTCACAAGTTGGCTGTGGGAAACAAGTGATGCAACATATGTGAAAATGTTTTATCACAAAGTACTATGGAAGTACAACTATTATCAACTTAATACTGTTCCTATTTAAAATTGTTTCTGAAAAATTTACTTTATAACTTTATAACTTACTTTAAGGATACTTTATAAACTAATACTACAGGATAATAGAATATGATAATTGGTCCTTGAACAGTTATGGAGGTTGGGTGGTGTTCCTTAAACGAATCTGTGCATGGTGGGATAGGAAGGGGTTTGTTGGAAGGAAGTCAAAAATTAAACACAGGAGTTGCAGTTAAAATTTTCCTTAATAATTGAAACAAGAAAAATCAAGAGCTTTACAGAATCTCATTATTGTAAATGGCATTAGCATGCTGTATAGATTTTGTGAACTCTGAAGTTGAAACAATTAGGTTTTAAAATGTTAACAATTTTTAACAACCTCATGCCCCTAGATATAAAAGAATCTTGTTTTGAACTAGCAGTTTTATAAATGTCAATTCCTGTCCATATTTTTTTTCACTTTTAAACGCACATACCTTTTTATCTAAATTAATGTTACCTTGCCTATGATATCAGCATCAGCATTAAAAAAATGCAATCCTTCAGTATTTATTTAGGTTAGGCTTTATGAGCAATCTGCATTTTAATCATAATTATTCAGAATGTGTGTTTTTTGAAAATTTGTATTTGATGGAAAGGTAAACAACATAATGTGTCCTAACAAGTATCTTACATCGCATTGTATAGAATGAGCTTTATGGAAAAAGTCCTGAGCAGCAGGATGGGAAGGCAGAGACTACGATTTTCATTTTACAAATGAAGAAACCGAAGCTCAGGGTTTTTTGAGAATTATCTAAGGAAACCCTCTGAGTGGCATAGCCAGGTCGTCTGATTCCCAACCCTGTGCGCTTTTCCCACAGTGCACCACTGCCTCTAAGGTGAAGGATTTTATAGTGAATGTCAATGCCCCGAAGGTATCAATTATTTAGGGACTGATTATTCAATATGTAGATTTCTGTATCTATTTCTTCTCCTTCCTCTTGCTTTGGGAAAACTACTTTTGCATTAGTGGAAAGAAACGGAATACCACTTCCTAGGTGTTCTGGTAAAGGTTTGGTATGACAAAGAAGTCAAAAACTGGTGGTTGAAATGAGGTTTGTGGAGCCAATTTCGTTCTTCTTTTTCCCCTCCACTATCTTGCATGGTCCTGGAAAATCAAAAGTTGGCTATTCACAAGGTTTCTATCAAATGGGGTTTTCTTCTGTCCAAAATGTTTAGAAGAGGTTAGCAAGGTGGCTGTAAAAGCAAAGACTGGAAAATGAACGAGCCAATTACATTTTTGTGGACCAAAAAAAAAAAAAAAAAAAAAAGGCTTTTTCACATGAAGATTAAACAAAAAAAAAATTCTACTCAGATGCTAAGTGAAGGTGGGCTAAGGCTTTTCACTCATATTTAAACAAGGCAAATTATATAAAGTGAATGATTGAAAATATTAAGATTTCATAGTGACACCATTTCTTAGTAGGTACAATGCATGATTTTTATTTCTTTGAGCCTGGGGTTTTAAGAGTCCCAGGCTGGACTGGGTCATTAACATCATTCCATCAATTGATGCTCTCATTGAAGTACAGGGGAAGTTGCCTGCATTCAATGCTCATTCAGTGGGACACATGACAGTATCCCTGGGGGTGCGCACTTCAAAAAAATCATTTAAGTTGGAATATTGAATATCCTATTCTTTTGCAAACTACAGTATATTTTAAAAAGAAATCTCATCCAAAATGATTAACACTTCCTACTGTTCAGGAAAAAAGCCTGCCCTTTCAGACTAACAGCTGTGGATCATTAGCTCTCCAGTGATGAGATGTGTTTGATGAGTATTTTTCTTTCTAATTAAGAGATGAGATTCTCCATTGGACTGTCTCTTCAGAAAGGAGTGAAGGAAAAATTCTCTGCCTACATGGAAAGGCCATCTCCTACAACACAATTAATTACTTTATGGCCCTTTTAGAAAACCCCTTTCCTAATTCCAAGACACTTTTTTTCTTAAACTTAACACATTTACACCCAAACCTTCACAGTATTAACCCATTTTTCACCCAACCTTCACCTTCTGATGTTTTTTTCTGTTTGTTGTTTCTGTTTGTTTCATCATTCAACGATATCTATTTCAGATAAAACAGAATGAGGAAATGTAGCAAAAATACAAATGTGTCTAACCTCACAGAACATACTTGGTATAGGAATATTCTCTAATGGGAGCAGGACCTCAAATTAGAAAGTTAATAAATACATAGTATTTGTCTTTTGGGGAACTAAGCAATGCTTTAAAAACTCAAAGGTGCCTAGAAATATATAAAAACGGGTTTTCTTAATTAATCCTTAAAAGGAAACGATTTCACCTCTACCAATAAGGCTAGCCTTAAAGAAAGGTAGGGAATGTCCAGAGGGACCTAAAAGGTGGCTTTTCTTTCTGACAAAGGCATCATCAAGGCTGCCAAATTCCTGAATTAAAAACATGATTAAAGAGAATAAGAAGCAAATAAAAACACTGTTTATGAATTAACCCCATCAATGACCTCCTTACATCTTTTTTGGCACAAGGGAAGGAAGGTAAGAGGGTCAACTTTCAAACATTTGGGTGCTATCCTGACACTTCTCTCCCCCAGGGCACATGGAAACATGGATGTTAGTCCTAAAGCCTGGTGTGACACATGAAAATTTTCCCATCCACATGCTAATAGCATTCCTCTTTGAGAAACATGGCCAATTTCTCACACAGACAACAGCACATTCTACATTAACTTAGTGAAGAAACAGAATGTACATATACAAATGTATAACAAAGAAGGCTAGACACACGTGTATATTCCTAGATGATGACATGAATTATAACTTAAGGATTTAGGGGTAAGACAGTAGTAGAGAGTAAAACATTGTACTCACCTATAACCATTTGCACTAGTTTCTACTAATGTTTTTTCCATCTACTAATGTTTAATATTGCCTAAAAATATGCCTAAAGAAGAAGTAGAGGTGAATCCTCTCTGCCTATTTACTCCCCTTTGGATTACGCCAGGATACACACATCATCAGTCTTCTCTTCTGGAAAGGGGGTGGTTTCACCTTGATTTAAATAACTAGATGGCATCAATACCTATTGTAAAGTCTCTATTTCTGGTTGGTTTCACTAAAGCTTTCTGTACCACCTCCATTAAACAGGGGACAGAAGATAGGCAAAATGAACCCGACTAATTCTAGCATTAACAATAGCCTTCTCAAGATGGTTTTAAAGGATGGCATGTTGCTCTCTTGAAGAGAGGCTTTGCTTTGCTTGGACAATATTCTAAAATAAACAGTAGCAGGGAATTGCTTACAACCTTAGACCCACTGGATCTCTCCAGCCTGTTTTGCTGTTTCCTGTGGTCATACCACCAATGATACAGGGAGCCTTCTCATGCTCACAGACATACTTTTACACACTGGCTTCTCTCCTCGCTGCTCTGTTAGAATGAGAACTGACAGGGTTCCCTCTGCTGCTTTCTTTTTGAATAGTTTCAACCAGATATCAAACTGACAAGACTTTTGTTGTTTTGTGGTATATATCTGTGTGTGTGTGTGTTTGTGTCTGTGTGGTTTATGTGTTTAAAGAAAAAAAAAAACACAAAAAAAACCGAAGTGCACTCTCTAGCAAATGATCCCTTATATTGACTAAGCAAATTACATCAAGAGAACTACCTATTTTTGTTCCAGTGGAAGAATGAGTATATGGTTAGGAGTAGAAAAACAATCAAACAATTGGTTGATTTCAAAGGCACAGCTTTGAATCAAATGCATATATTGTAACTTAATTCATTTATTTACTGATAGTGTTGAAAAATCATTGCTTACTCAGATTTACTTAGGCTACTTATAAATACACATCAGAAAGTCCTAATTCCTTATTGAGTGAAATTGTACACGGGGGTTTTTGAAGTTGCTATCTGAAACTTAAAAGTCCACAATCTTAGTACATCCATGCCTTTTCTAAAAGCATAGCATCACTATCTATTAAAGAAGCAAGTGTGACAACCAGATAGGACTCATTTGAAGATGTCTTACATGCGACTCATGGAAACACCTACTCAAGAATCTCTACAACAAAATGGAGCCAAACAACCTCCAAGATGATACTATCAACTAATCGTAGCATAATGCACACTACTGTCCTTGATGGCGATATTATGTCAATAGAACCTGCCAGCCAGAAGGCCTGGGGGGTTATTTATTTATTTTGATGTTCTCTTTTTTAGCTTACAAGTTGTACTGATATTTCTTGTCATTTTTATCAGTCAGAGATGAAAGGCGCTGGTTTTGCTTTGAGAACACTGACAACTCCAAAATGCAAAACCCAGAGTACGTCCCACTTGAGCATCACATCAACCACACATGAATAACTGATAAGAAATCCCTGCAATGTTGTGAGTTTAATGTTAGCAAAAGTTTGGATGCAGAATGAAAGAGACACATGCTTATAGACGCTTGGAAATGTTGATTCTCTCAGGTCCCTTTCATTAGAAATTAGTACTGTACCTAGAAGTTTGTAATACCCACCATGGTACAAAACAGTTATGTTTTTCATTTTAATAACTTTATCATTCATTGAAATTCTGCATTCAAAAATCAAGTTGCATGCAAAGTCATTCTTACGGATTACAGATCAACACATATTTATTGTTTTAAATGACCAAATATGGACAATTAAGTGGAATTGGTAAATTGGTATTATTTTGGTCCATGAGGAGGTTGTTGGTATCAAGTAACAAGCACTCTAAAAATACTCAACAACATCAAAGAAATATGTACGAATGAGTTAAGGCTATTACACTCATTGAAGCTTGTCTTTCTCTAGTATCCCGTTTCTCCAGGATTTCACTGGTTCTGGAAGAACGCGTGACTATCTCACTAATATAGGTAAAGAACATTCCATGCTGTAATTATTCTCTAAGTAAAACAAACAAACAAAAGTGTTTTAATGTTGGTTCTCAATCTGTTTTCATTTTTCTTTTATTTATACCTCAGGCACCAATGAAAAAGGTGTTTTTTTCCCCCATATTATTCCAGTCATTATATGATGTTCTGATATCCCTTCTTGTCTTCTATATTCTCAAACTATTGTTTTAACAAAAATGGTGGATTGAATGTGATATTTTATTCAGGGACGTTGTCATGCAAATGTACCATTTCTAGATATTTTATAAGACTTTAGAAGTGCTGTAAAGATTTTTTAAAGCTTATTAAAGATAGTTTTAAATGTTTAAATAAATGAAATCTGTTACCATTACTATTTTTGAAGTAGGTTCTTGATCAACTCCCCTCTTTTTTGTGTGTAAATGCTGTATCTAGACCCACATATCTGATACTAATGTTTGCTGATGTAGGGAAAATGTAAAATTTTCCCTAAGCTTGAAATCTGGCTTTAAAGCCACCGCTATTGTGAACAGGTACAATATTGAGGGCAACAGCTGGCACTTCAGTTGCTCATGGGGGAAACTCCCTCTGTTCTATATACTGTGCCAGCAAATAGGATACCCAGCTATCTCACAAGCCAAACACATGTTAGTGAAGTCTGTGATACAAGTTATTTTAAAATTAGTCCGGTAGTCTTTATATTCCCCATTCTATCTCACTGAATAGAAGCACCTTTCAAAAAGCAAATGATCAATTATGGTGACTGCTTTTTTAGACAGTAGCTGATATGCAGAGGGTTGTACTCTGCCAAGTTTAGGGATGTTTGGTACCATTCTGATTCATTTCCACTCAAATTATCTCTCTCAGACTCATCCAATTTATCATGAATATCTTCCCTGGGCTACTGATTTCTGGTCTTTCTTTTTAATCCTTCATAATATAACCTAGCAGTTACTGCTGGTTATTCTTTGCCCAGATTTAATATCTTCATTTCAATCTTAAAATCACAGAGCCAAAGTCAGAGAACATTTTTAAATTTTCACCCTCATAAATAGATTTAAGACCTAATAATATCATATATTTCAGCTATCTTACTAGCGTCTGAAACTTCATCTCCCATTCTGTCTTATAATTTTCTAATTTTCTCCTTCACTGGTCTCATTCCCCCCAATCCCTCTGTTCTGGAAAAACTTCAAGAGTTATGTTTAGCAGCTCTAGCTATGTCTGAACATTTCTCTTTGCAATTCAAATAATCATCTTAGGCTGATTTTAACAGCCTCCTTTACTCCATTCCATCTTTTACCCTTGCTGTGTAATGTTTACTGATGACTGTCGTTCTCCCATTTCTTAACAGATCTAAGTGGTCTAGTTACTGACGGGAAGCCTAGAGGTTTGAACACTAAGTATACATTTCTCTTGGCTATTTTCCATACCTCTAAACATTCTCTTAAATGCAACAGGGCTTGTGTTTCAATGGTAACAGAAGTTATCAGAGAACACTAGTTTAGACAGCAAGCAAGCCGAACTCCAACTGTTCAAACAGCCTGACTTTTACAGTAAAAGGAAAGGCCCTGGGCCAAGACCACTGAGATGAGCAGGTATTTTTAGTTCACTTATAGGCCAGCTCTAATGTAATTCTGAAATGTTTTCTTCAAACCAAACCCAACTTTTTCAGCGCTGTCCAAATCTGTTTTCTTTTATAGCAAGTACAAATTCTTGGAGCAAGGGAAGCATGCGTATCATTTGCAATACTGCTGCATGTCTATAGTGTTGATACCCAATGGCTCAAATTAGTCCGCAAAACAGATGAGTGCATTGTAATTAACTCTTGTCAAACTGTTAAAAATACAAAAAACATTTCCACTGTAGGAAAAATTATGACAAAGAAAAATCTCTCCTATCATTTTCAGCCAAAATAGTTCCTGAAATGTCTGGTAGTTTAGGATTCCAGTGTTCTAAAAGAAGGCCATTTCATTTTCAGAAAAGCTTTCACTGCATTGACGTGGAGATGCTGAGGTGTGGTATCTTTCAAGCATTTTTGGTGTTGTATTTCACTGCCTATAAACTCATTTCTAAAAATGACCTGTTGGGAGTGAACACATTTTGTTCAGCCTCACAGGACTGGTGTATGATTCTCAACACTTATACTTCTTCGAGTATTTATTTAATCAAGATTTTCTAAACCTGTTTTTACCAGTGTGTTGGTATTATCAGTTTTCCTGAATAACTAAATACTGCATTCTGTTTAAACAAAAGAGGACATTAGGAGGCAGAATTATAGGTTCAGGTGGGATAACTTTGACATTAAGCTCTCATGGGATGATCATCAGTATTTTATAGATTTATTGATATTCATTGTTGGGACAGTCACTCAATAGACTACACTGTACTCAACATTTAAATTATTCACCAGCTTCAGGAGGCTTCTGTAACTCTCTGGAATTTAATGTCCCCTCAAAGAAAACGAAGGGCTATTCCAAAAAGTAAATTTAAATATGAACCAAAAGGTAGTGTAGTGTGAGATGAAGTCAGACATACCATAAAAACTATGCCCTTCTACTTGCTTTCAGAACTTTTGCAAATATATTTTCAGGTATACTTGTGGGAATGAGCAGGTGAAAAATAAATCTATCTTTAAAAGTAATAAAATCACCATATACAAAAGTTAATATAAAATTCATCATAGAGATAAAACTATAAAACTTCTAAAAGAAAACATAGGACAAAATGACTGTGACCTTTGGCTAGGCAAAGAATTCACAGATACAATACCAAAAGCACTATCTAAATATGTGTTTAAAAATTAGACTTCATTGAAGTCAAAAACATATATCCTTCAAAAGACTCCGTTAAGAAAATAAAAAGACAAACCACATACTGGACAAAAGTAATCGCCAATCATATACGTATCTGATAAAGGACTTGTATCCAGAGTATATAAAGACAAAACCCCAATTAAAAAATGGGCAACCGATTTGAATAGACATTTCACCAAAGAAAACATATGAATGGCTAATAAGCACATAAAAAGATGGTCAACATCATAAGTCACTAGGGAAATGTAAAATAAACTACAATGAGATACTGCTTCATACCCCCTAGAAGGGCTGTAATTAAAGCAGAAGGGGTGAAGATACAGAGAAACTGGAACTGTCATATATTGCCGGTGAGAATGAAAAATGGTGCAGTACCTTTAGAAAACGACTTGGCAGTTTCTTAAAAAGGTAAACCAACTTAACATATCAACCAACAATTCCACTGCTAGTTATCTACCCAAGAGAAATGAAAACATATGCCCGCATTAAGACTTATACATGAATGCTCATTTATAGCAGCATTATTCATGATATTATCAAAATGGAAGCAACCCAATCGTTTATCCACTGGTAAGTAAATAATCAAAATTTGCTATATCCATACAGTGGAACACTACAACAATAAAAAGAAGACACTACTGACACATTCTATGTCATGGACTCAGAAACATTAAACTAACTGAAAGAAATCAGATGTAAAAGACTACACTTGTAAGATTCCATTTGTGTGAAATGCCCAGAAAAGGTACATCACAAGAGATGGAAAACAGACTAGTGGTGCTAAAGGCTTGAAGTTGGAACAGGAATGACTGTAATTGGCACGAGGGATCTTTTTGAGGTAATGGTCATACAACTCTGTACATTTACTAAAAAAAAGTGAATTATACACTTAAAATGGGTGAATTTTATGGTATTATAAATTATATTTCACTAAAGTTGTTTAAAATAAAAAGTGGTAACTTCTGTGGAGGTAAATTCCAATCCAATGAGCTGAGAGAAACTAGGCAGAAGCAATGAATGATCACAGTCCTTGGATGTATCTTGCCAACACTCTAAAAATATTTTAAATGCTAGTTGATGACACCATCTACATGATAATTCTTAAGACAGTTGCTGCTCCTTTGAGTTCAGAGAAGTTCCACAAAGGCTATTAAGAAATAGCTAAAGCAAATATTATCATCAATCATTGCTAATTATAATTAGGAAAGCAATGTCCTAGAGACAGGTGATGAAAAAATGGTAATATAATAAAATGCTACCATCCTAAGGTGAGACAATGATGCAATTAGTTCTAAATTCCCATAAAAATATGATCAGTTTTGAAAAATATTGAATTTCTTACCCTCTGAATAGGAAATAGCTGAAAGGATGCAAAAAACAAAAAAAAATGCTAAGAGAAACTGAGAGAAGATAGATATGGGGAAAAATAGAAAAGGAAGGATAGCTTAGAGTAACAGGCTGAACGAAAAAAAAAAAAGTTAAATAAAGCAAAACAGAACAAATCTTAGCACAGGAAAATGAGGGTAGAGCACACAAGGTCATCTTCCCTGCTCAGAAGAAAGCACTACTGGATAAATATGACACTGTTTCCTTACTTTCATCATGCTGGGGAGCTCTTTTAATTTGGGCCTAGAGTCTTAGGTTTTCATTTGAATTCCTCAGTGGTCTCTATTACCAAGTTTCCTACAATACCACCTATCAGGAAATGAAACTTCTCACCGCCCACTTCCATCCACAAAAAAAGCAGGAAAACATGAGGAGGGATTTGTTTCACTTTTTTGGTCAGCAACAGTGAGCAGCTCCCTTTGGTTCGTTGGGTTTGTTTTTCTCGGGATATTACATCAAGAAAATAGAAATGGAAATTGCTGAACCCAGCAGGAAGAGAGAGATAAATCTGAAAACTGCTTCAAATTGTTTTTATTCAAGCACTTCTAAAACTCTAGGATAATCCTGTATCTTCCTAAACGGCTGCATGCATTTCTTAAAATTTTTTCATGATAAAGCTTAATATATGTGTTCGTAAGCTAACTAAATTATATCAAGCATGGAGAAGCAGGTGAGCCCTGGCAGATTTCCCATTGTTTTTACAGCCATTTTCTCTATCTATCAATTGCTGAAATCTAAACTGGCTCCCTGTTCAGCTGTCAGTGCCACAGAGCTATTCTATCTCTCAGGGCGACAGGTGTGGCTTTGTCCTCCAAGTGCATGGGCAGAACCCAGCTCACCTTTTAGAAGCTCACTGTTGTGGCAACACTGCACTTCTTTCAGTTGTGTTGTTGTCTTTCAGACATGTTTGACCACACTTCTGTCCAGAAGTGTTCATCACATTTCTCACTCTAATAAAGACATTAACTGTGAACACAGGGTGATACATAGATGATATATTACAGAAATGTACACTTGAAACCAATGTAATTTTACTAACCATTGTCACCCACAATAAACTTTAATTAAAAAAAAAAAGACATTAACTCAGTGGCAACTTGGATTCAGAGTTTACTAGCGTGATAAAGAGGAAGCAATATGTTTCCTCTTTTCTAGCTCTAGCTTGATCTTGAGGGGAAAAGAGAGGTGTATGGCTTCTAACCATCAACTAGAAAAGAAATTACAGCAAATTACAGCAAAAGTAAATGGATTGGGGTTGATGTCAAGGAGAGGGCAATATACTCCCTAAAAACAATCCACATGCCATACCACCTATCATGAAATTCTCTGGATTGTCTCTATAGCTTTATTTCCCTGTCCTTTCTGCCTAGTCTATGCAAAATAAAGGGTAACTGCACACAGATAGAGAGGCAGACCCTAAAAGGCAACACTGTGAAAAGGTAAATTATAAGGTCTGAAAAACGTGTCCTAAGATTTTGTCCACAAAATGATTGGCTATTTTTTTTCTATTGAGAAACTTTATGCATGAGAGCCTTAAATCAGCTGAAACATTTTAGTGTGCAGGGAAAATAGGTTATGCATAAATACATTTACCAAGTGTGTGTATGCATATAACATGTTTGCGTATATGGATATAACATAAAATGTGTGTATATAAATTTATATTTATATCATATCTGTATCTATCGATACTTTTATTTATTTACCCCACAAGTATGTATCCATAAATATTAAGTGATTATTTATAGGCTCCTCTCCCTCAACTGTAGAACGGAAATATCAATTCAATTATAATGTGGAAGTTCATTAAATGCTGTTAATGATATAGTTTATCTCACTTCTAAGGAAATAATTTTACATGGGATTAATATAGTACTATTTAATATAGTTAAAGATTTTTATTATTCGTTAATAGGAATTGAAAATTGAAGCCTGCTTTAAATAATTTTAATTAAATAAATTTATTACCATGAAGGAGTAATTATATCTAAGCATTTCTATGCCTCAAGGGACCATTTATCATTTTTCACCTTCATAATTTTTAATTATTTTTATTCCCATATTACAGATAGGAAAGTTGAGTTTAGGGTGAAGGAAGTATTTTCTAACATGTATATTAACCATAAATTTTAATCCCTACTTCACTATCTTATTTGCAGAAATAAAGTGGTAAAATTTGACAGGGGTTTAAGCAATTTTGTAGCCTCTCTTCAAGATTATATGAAAATATCCTAAATATATGTTTTTAAAGCTTATTAAAAGTAAAAGAATATTCTTATGTGATTTAAAGGCATCATTTATTAATCTACTTTAAGAACTTCTCCCTTCCCACTTTAAGATTTAAAAGACTGTGTTCAAGATAAATGGTGTCAAAGATAAGAACTGTTCTTGATAACTGGTATCGAAAACCTGTAACAGAGAAATCCTATACCTTGCTGAAAACCTCTTATCTTCTCACTTCTTCAAGATTCACCCAGTGCTTTGGCACAGCTAAAATGTGACTGGCCTTCCATACAGAAATACTCGTAGTTGAAATTTGCTATATCATAGCCTTTCTATTCCACCATCTTTTTGACAATTGCAAGAGTCTTATTCCCATAATGCACTGGGTACCTAAAAAAGTTGTGTTGGTTCCTTTCATTGTTGTTTCTTTTCCTATACTTCAACCTCAATTCTAGGTAAGTTCTAGTTGTACTAATCTGACTTGATCTGTAACACAAGAAAGTTAGTGTCGGGAGAGAGAGTGGGAGAGCACTATGTACCATCAAAAACCAATAATCAGCTTATTATTTATATGTGGAAGATTCTATTCTCGTAATTATTGGTTCAAATATATGATGATTTCTGCCTTTTATCAGGTCTGATGGCCCATCCACTTTTAATCTACAGTTGACATTTTTTGGTTTCTTTACTCGGCATCCTGAATTTCCTTGTGGAAACCCTCTACCATTCTGTTGACGGTTTCTGATAGAGGTGCTTCTACGTCTGGCTGCAGAGGGATGGACATGTGACCAAGCCCTGGTCAACTATGAATAGCACCTGCTCCAGGTCATAGTCATTGGCTCAAGGATGGGCCAATCAGAATAAATGAGACTCAACTCTGGTCTTTGGACCTATTGGAAAAGAGAATCTCTCTTTGTTGCCTTACCGAAAGCTAGACAAATGTAAACCTAGGGGTGCTGATTGCTACTTAGGAGAAACTATGCCCAAGGTCAATGCTAATATAGTGAAAACCAAGCCAAGAAATGACAACAAAACTGAGTTCTGATTGAATCATTTGCGCCCCTCGTTTAACACGTATCTGGAAGCATCATTTGGCCTATCAAATGTACACATAAAAAAGGTAAAATAGACAATTCACACATTTCAATGTAATTTGTATAGTTTGTTTTTTTTGTAAATTATTTAGAATTCATCCACCACTCCCAGCCCCCACCAGACTGACTTAAGTAGAATTTCTGGTAGTGGGGTCCTAGACTCTGTATTTTTAATTTCCCCTCAGTGTTTCTGATAATCAGTTAATTTAGGGAACCATTACGGACATTCATCAGAGGTTCTCACTCTTTTTCCAACACCATCATTAATCATTGAAGACCCAGAGGGCCTCATACAGCTTGTTCATAGTGAATTCCTGTCCATTTGCAAAGTCCCAAAATGAACCATCTGAAAGCACATTGTATGTGGCCAATTCTCTAAAAGGTACAGTTGTAAAAAACAAATTTAAAGAATTAAAAATAAAATTAATTGGTACAGTTGTCATTGGTAGAATACTGTGCCCAGCATCTATCTGCAACACAGATAAAATTCTGGCTTAAGGTTGACTTGCAAATTATTATGGGGGAAACTAGCCCCAAATGTCTAATGATATAAAAAAGAGGTTGATGATTTTGGAGAATAATCACCTCTTTTCAGAGCTGGTCACACTGGGCCTAGTGCCTAAATTAGAATTGATACAGATGAACAAATCTGAAGGGATTGGAAACCAATCCAGATGAATTTCACATTATGTCCCAGAGGCTTCCCAGAGAACAGACCATAAAATAGATCCAGTATGCTGAGGGCCACAGTTATCCTCCTTCTGGTAGCTGTAACGCCACCGCACCTATTCTCCTCCCATCAAAAAATAAATAAATAAATAAACTGCAATTATGTGGGGGGGTCACCTTTCATCTTTTAAATAGCCTCTTGGTAAAAAGCCATCTCTCACCCCTCTATATTCTGATAAATGGGGGACTTACTTTCCTGGTACCTGTTTGACTAGTACTGGTCAGAAAAGTAGGATGACTAGATAAAACAGAATTTGAAAGCAAACAACAAAATTCAATTTTTCTCGTTGCCTTAGAAAATTAAGGTAAGCTGTGGAGAAGAAACTGTGTTTGGCTGTTAGTTCTTAGAACACAGGACAAGGGATTTTTGGTGGGACATAGTCTCTAAGATGTGAATGGAGTCATATCATAATTGACTGGCTGGGTTCCTTTTCCCTCATTTTATAGCAATAGAGATTACTCCATATTACCTTCCTGTGTTTCTGATTGGCTTACAGTAACACTCTACACATAGGACAGTTGCATAGAGAGGTTGAGATAAAATCTTCAGAGAATGTTTCCTGCCTTCAGATCTGCTGAAGGGTGGTTTTCAATCCCTTCAGATTTGTTCCTCTATATCAATTCTAATTTAGGCACTAGGCCCAGTGTGACAAGCTCATTGAAAAGAGGTGATTATTTATTCTGCAAAAGTATCAACCCTTTTTTTTTGTATCCTTAGACATTCGGGGCTAGTTACCCCCTCCCCGCCTCCAATAATAATTTGCAAGTCAACCTCAGGCCACAATTTTACCTGAGGAGCTGATAGATGCTGGACACAGTATTCTACCAATGACACTGTACCAGTTTATTTTATTTTTACTTTTTTTAATTTGTTTTTTACAACTGTACCCTTTTAGAGAATTGGCCACAAACAATATGCTTTCAGATGGTTCATTCTGGGACTTTGCAAATGAACAGGAATTCACTATGAACAAGCTATATGAGGCTCTCTGGGTCTCCAACGATTAATCATCCTATAGAACCTGTCCCTTTGTGTCATTTTGACTTGGGTTTTATGGGCAAGTTGTCTTGATGGAAAGGAATTTCCACTGAGATGAAATAGGATGTGCTCTACCCTCCTTCACACTAGCCCACACTTTTTAAAATTTGTACCTTAGTGACTTATCTCTTTTGACTAAAAAGAGAAGGGAGAAAAAGGAGAGCAAGGAGAGACAAAGCATTTCTTAAAGTACTTTCTCAGCTTTATTGTCACAAAATAGGCATGAGCTTAAAAAACAGCCTACTATTTAATTAGTATTAAAAATGGCATTAAGATTCATCATCCTAAATAAATCCTTTTGGCAGATGCTCCATAGTACTTAACGCACTTAGAGCTAACCAGTCTGAACAGGATTTTATCATTTGAGGGTAGCAAGTTTAGGTGGAGGACTCACAGGAAGGTCTAAAGTTAGCTATTCTATGAGTGCTCTAATGGGACCCTCCTTATGCCTATGGCAGTGAGTTGCATTACGCTCTCTTTAACATTTTTGCAGGCTAAAATAATCACAGCCATGCTCTTTGGCATAGACTTTTGAGGCTTGTGAGAAAAATCTTGTCCCATTCTCAGCCCATGTCCATGTGGAGGCGAGGTGGCATTTTACAGACGTATGTTTTGGTTTGGCTTCTCAACTTTTAAAAGAGTTGTCAACTATATTCCCATCTCAGCTGAGGCTTAAAGCATAGTCTGTCCCTAATTGGCAACAGAATATTTGCACTCCAAGTACTTGTCAAAAGAGGATAATGCTGAATGCTTGCTGCCCAGTGCCTATCAAAAATCAGTCATGAAAAACTGTATTTATGGAAGGTTGCCTGAAGGACATACATTCCCTTTTAGATCTTCTTTATTTTTTTGATTTGGCCAAACCATATGAGAGCAACATACTGAAACTTCATGGCTATGCCATCTCAAATTAATAGTTATCATTTGCGGTCATGTGCCTAGCACTGAGTTAGGTGCTTTTCATACATTAGTAAAATCTTTAAAATAATCATGCAAAATAGGGGTTAATATCTCTGTTTTGCAGGTAAGGAAATAATGTTAGCACTATCAAATCACTTGCTAAAGACCACTAAGCAAGTAAATGGCAGAGGCACAATTCAAACCAAAGAGGGTCTGGCTCCAAATTTCATGCCCTGTATACAGAGCTAGAGTTGCTTTTACTGAATTACATTTTGGTGTTGCAGCAGCCTCCGTTGAGGGAAATTAAAAGAAAAAACTCTATGAAACACAGTATTATTTTAACTGGAGATTTTGTTCACATTATACATTGTCAACTTTATGTAGGTTCTTGAATACAATTTTTGAGGTATTCGTACCAAAAATAACTGGGCTTTTACTGAATAGGCTTAATATAAAAATATTAAGAAGATTGTGAATCACGTAACAAACATTTCAATCATGTTTGTCTTCATCTACTTTCTGGGAAGCCTAGATCCCAAATTTTGACCTTCCTCTGTCTAATAGTTGAACTATGCATTTTATGTGCCACCTTCCCCACTAGTGTCAGCTTATTTATCCCCCCACTCCCTGGCCATCAGCGTTATACCTTTGCTTACACTTGTTAGTATATCTACTTCATACATTTTTGTAATCTACTTCTATTGATTTTCTGGAATGAGATTGGGAATAATAGAACTCAAATGAGAAGTCTGCATTTATTAGGCATTTAGTTTCATGAGTTGTGCTAACTGGCATTATTTGATTTATTTTTTAATCCTTATAGTAACTGAATTAGGTTATATTATTAGACCCATCTCACAGATGAGGAAAATGAGGCTCAGAGAGACTAAGTAAAATCCCCAAGTTCACAGAGCAGAGCCAGATTTCTGGCTGACTCCAGAATCTGAACTCCTAAGCACTATGCATGTGCCTATTGTGCTCCATATCATGGTCAGTTAAAAAGAAGAGATGGACACAACAGAATGGGAATTAAAGGAGACCTGGGGGATAGAAACAAGATAGGAAAACGATACCCTCAATGGAAGAAAATGAGCAGGTGAAAATAGATGAACGAAATAAGGTGTAATTTCCAGTTAAGAGGGCAGAGTAGCTAAACGCTTGCATTCTCTCATGATCACATCAAAAGTACAACTAAACTACAGAAAAACCATCATTGAGAATTGCCTGCAGTTTCACTGAACAGAAGTCCTACAACTAAGGGTATAAAAGAAGCCACGTGGAGACTGGTAGGAGGCACTGAGATGTGGAATGGGCTGGTTCCAAACCCGAGTGTGGCAGTTAAAAATCAGGAGGGATCTCTTGGATGAGATCCCTCCTGAGGAGCGAGGGGTCCCAGCTACATACCAGACTCCTCAGCCCAGGGTTTCAGTGATGGAAAGAGAAGTCCCCCCAGCTTCTGGCTGTGAACACTAGCGGAGATTGAGTCTGAGTGAGATGGAAAATGGCTGCATTCCCAAGCACTAATATTAAAGGACATGTGCATGGACTTATTCACTGACAGACTCATTTGCTTTGAGCTCCAGCACTGGAGCAGCAGCTCAAAAAGTGCCAGGGACATATGGATAGGGACTAAGTTGTCTGGCTTCAGGTTAAAGGCTGGAGGGTCAGCTTTCTTCCAGACGGAAGTGCTGGCAGAAGCCATTGTTTCTTTGTTGAGCCCACTCCCTACACAGTGTGCAAATGTAGGCGGGCACCATATCTGTGTTTCTATCAACCTGGCTAACACCAGTTACCCTATCTTGGTGATTCCCAGATAAGACCCCACCTGATCCAAGTTGCAGGCCCACCCAAGCCTCTTCCAGTGGCTTTTTCATACAAACAGCATGTCTTGCCTCATGCTGCAGACTTTTATAAAATCTCTCAAAGATTCACAAACCCCCCAAAAAACAGCATTTGACCTCAGCATGTCCCATACTACTTCTGAAGCAGCCCCAAACCTAGCACCAGCAACAGCGGACCTATGATCTCAATTTAGCCTCACCCAGGCACCTCCAAGCCCAGCACTGATGGCAGCCAACTGTGGATTGTTTTGTGGCTCATTCCAAGTGGCCTGGTGCAGGGCATGGGCAACAGCTAAACTTGGATTATGGTTGGGCCCCTCCCAGCCAGAGCACCACCTGGCTGCCTCCACACATGGACCCCCAAAGGGCAGACTGAGCAGGCACCAGAGCCCTGTTAAAGGGAATCCTGCTCTGTAGGATCGCCCCTTCACAATAGCTCTTCCACTGTAGTCATAACCAGTTATCACAACCAATTAGCCTGAGGGCCAATCCCTTTCATCAATGTTCAACCAAGGCTCAACTATAATAGGAGGGCACTCACAATCCACACAAGTGACAAACCTGCAGCACGCAGCTCAGGTGACCAGCGAGACTGCACCATTGGGCCCGACAGGATTCCGACATAAAGCCACTTTACTAAGACAAGGAGACATAGAAGCTCTACTTAATACATAGAAACAACCACAGGGAGGCATCCAAAATAAGGAGATAAACATGTCCCAAATAAAGGAGAAAAAAGCTCCAGAAAAAGAATTAAAATGGAGATAAGCAGTTTACCAGATGCACAGTTCAAAACACTGGTTATAAGGATGCTCAATGATCTCAGTGAAAATTTCAACAAAGAGATAAAAAACATAAAGAATCAGTCAGAAATGAAGAATACAATAAATGAAATAAATAATATATTAACTCAAAATGGAGCAAACACCTAAACATAAGACCTGAAACAATAAACTGCATAGAAGAAAACATAGGTACTAAACTTACGGACCTTGGGTTCAAAGAGCATTTTATGAATTTGACTTCAAAAGTAAGAGAAGTAAAAGGTAAAATAAATGAATGGGACTATATGAAACTTAAAAGCTTCTGCACTGCAAAAGAAAACTTCGACAAAATAAAGAAGCAACCGACCATGTGGGAGATTTTTGCAAACAACGTCTTTGATTAAGGAGCTAATATTCAAAATATATAAGGAACTCATACAATTAAAAAACAACAACAACAAACAATCCAATTAAAAAATGGGCAGAGGACCTGAAGAGACATTTCAAAGAGGACATACAAATGGCCAAGACATATGAGAAAAAATGCTCAACATCACTAACCATCAGAGAAATGCAAATAAAAACCACAATGAGATATCGCCTCACACCAGTTAGAATGCCTATCAATCAATGAGACAAATAGTAACAAGTGTTGGAGAGGCTGTGGAGAAAAAGGAACCCTCATACACTGTTGGTGGGAATGCAGATTGGTGCAGCTGCTGTGGAAGGCAGTGTGGAGGTTCCTCAAAAAATTAAGAATAGAATTACCATATGACCCAGCAATCCCTCTCCTGGGTATCTACCCAAAAAATATGAAAACATTTATCCATAAAGATACATGTGCCCCGATGTTCATTGTAGCTTTATTTATGGTGGCCAAGATATGGAAACAACCAAAGTGTCCTTCGATAAATGAATGGATAAAGAAATTGTGGTATAAATACACAATGGAATACTATTCTGCCATAAGAAAAGAAGAAATAGTACCATTTGTGACAACATGGATGGATCTTGAGATTATAATGCTAACGAAATAAGTCAGACAGAAAAAGTAGAGAACCATACGATTTCACTGATATGTGGGATATAAAACTGAAAATAATAAACAAGAAACAAATGAAGAAACAAAAACTCATAGATATAGACAGTAGTTTAGTGGTTACCAGAGGGTAAGGGGGGAGGGGTGGTAGATGAAGGCAAAGGGGATCAAATATGTGGTGATGAAAAGAGAACTGACTCTGGGTGGTGAACAAAAAATGGGATTTATAGATGATGTAATACAGAATTGTACGCCTGAAATCTATGTAACTTTACTAATAACTGTCACCCCAATAAACTTTAATTAAAAAAAAAGAATACATTAGAGATAATCAACAGTAGATTTGATGAAGCAGAGAATCAAATCAGAGATTTGGAAGATAAAGTAGTAGAAAATACCCAAACAGAACAGCAAAAAGAAAAAAATAAACCAAAAAAATGAAAATAGTTAAAGGGACCCCTGGGGCAACATCAAGTATACCAACATTACCATCATAGGGAGAAGAGAGAAAGCAAGATTTTGAAAACCTATTTGAAGAAACAATGATGGAAATCTTCCCTAACATGGTGAAGGAAATAGACATACATGCTCAGGGGGCACAGAGAGTCTGAAACAAGATGAACCCAAATAGGCCCATACCTAGACACATTGTAATGAAAATGACAAAGCTTAAAGACAGAGAATCTTAAAAGTAGCAAGAAAAAACCAATTATCTACAAGGGAGCTCCCATAAGACTGTCAGCTGATTTCTCAACAGAAATTTGCAGGCCAGAAGAGATTGGCACAGGATAGTCAAAGTGATGAAAAGGACCTACAACCAAGATTACCCAGCAAAGCAATCATTTAGAATTGAAGGAGAGATAAAGAGATTCCCAGACAAGAAAAAGCCAAAGGAGCTCATCACCACCAAACCAGTATTACAAGAAATGTTAAACAGACAAGAAGGAGGAAGAAGGAGAAGGAAGAAGGAGGAGTAGGAAGGAGGAAGAGGGAGGAGGAAGAGGAAGCAGAAGAACAAAAATAAAAAACATGAATAAAATGGCAATAACTACATATTTATCAGTAATTACTTTAAATGTAAATGGATTAAATGCTCCAATCAAAAGATATGGCTGAATGGCTAAGAAAATAAGACCCTTACATTCAGATCAAATGACACACAAAGACTGAAAGGGATGGAAAAAAAACATTTCGTGAAAATGGAAATGAGAAAAAAAAAAAAAAGCTGGGATAGCAATATTACACCAGAAAAAATAATTTTTAAAACACAGGCCACAACAAGAGACAAAGAAGGACCCATAATTCCACTTCTGGGTATTTAACCAAAACCCAAAACACTACTTCCAAGGGACATGTGCATCCATATGTTCATTGCAACATTATTTACAATAGCCAAGATGTGATGACAGCCCTGGGGGGGGAGGGGCATCAATGGACAAATGGATAAAAAAAAAGGTGGTAAACATATATTATACAATGGCATATTACTCAGCTATAAAAAGGAATGAAATCTTGCCATCTGCAGCAACATGGATAGAGCTAGAGGGTATTATGTTCAGTGGAGTAAGTGTGACAGAAAGACAAATGCCATATGATTTCACTTATATGGGGAATCTTAAGAACAAAATAAACAAATAAAACAGAAACAAACTGATAGAGTATATCTGACGATTGCCTAATGGGAAAGAGGTTGGGGGGACAGGGTGAAAAAGGAGAATGGATTAAGAAATACAAATTGGTAGCTACAAAATAGTCATGGGGATATAAAGTATAGCCTAAGGAATACAGTTAATAATACTGTAATAACTATGTATGGTATCAGATTGGTACTAGATTTATCAGGGTGACCACCTCATAAGGTATATAAATGCCTCATCACTGTTGTACATCTGAAACTAATGTAGTATGTCAACTAATTGAAAAAATAAAAAATATATTAAAAAGAAAGGCAAGTAAGGTAGAGACAAGGAATGAAAGGTAATAGAGAAAAGGAAGAACATAAGACAAGGGTGTTCACAACTCTACCTTGAAAGTGTGTCATTATCTGAACTCTCAGAATTTTTTTCTTAACGTTTTAGCCCTTTAGAGTGTAAAAGTCCACAAGAATTTCAACAAACACCAACCCTTCACTATAAGCTTCCATACCTCTTCTTGTCTGAACCACTCCTTTGCACAAGTATATGCTACTCTCTATTGCTATTTATCCCGCTTTATGTTTCTATTCTCAACCCAACTAGATTCTACCATTTGGTGGAAAACAATTTTTTTTTCAGCATTTGACCTAGCAGAGGCAGCATTTACGAGGTTTCATAATGTTAATTTTCAGAAAAGAGTCTGGTATTTTTTCACTCCTAATAAATTCTTCTGTTGCCATCCACAGAGGTAAACAAAAAGAAGATTCAAGCATACAAATAAATAAAACCAAGCCGAGTTCCTTTGTTTTTCTGACCCTAGGCCAAGAATATATCACTTTTTACTGCCTTCCATAGCCAGGGACATAAAAGGTAAATGTGCAAAAACATCACTCTCAAGTACAGCTATATACCTGGGCTATTACACATCAGAATAAATTATCCATGGATTTTGAATTTATAATTAACTCTCCCAAAACCTTATAAGTAGCCCTTGCTGTATTAGAAAATAGCTTCCCTCCCTTTACTTTCAATATTTTTCAAGTGAAGGTTTCTTTTCCCATGAAATTTTAAAGGATCTGCTATAGATTAAGGAATGCTATGGGTTTTTAAAGTTCACATTGAAATCAGCTAGGCGTGTGCATTTACTAGCTGGAAAAATCTAAGACTTAACATCTGTCATACTGATAGTCTTTGAGAGAATTAGGCTATGGAATTGCTGATTCCTGTAGGTCTTATTTGGATGTGACATTCCAAATATGAGAATTTCTTTGAGATTTTTTTTTCTCTTTTTCTAGATCACATCTAGTTTTTGATTAAGTTGGTTCCTCACAGAGGAAATACATGTTTGGGGGTTAACATTCCTTGTGTTTCCACATGGAAGCACTACATCATGGTCACGCTTTTGGCTTCTTTCCTTATCTTTCTTTTGCTCCATGGTTGAAATTTCTAAACACAGACAAGATGGCTCATTTAAGTTACACTAGCTTTTCTTAACAACTGAGAGGAACTATAGAACGGTGAAGCAAGCACTGGGTTTGGTTTAGCCCCAAATCCACCACCCATGAAGTGGGCCACTCTAGGTAAACTATGGCCCAACCAATCATGCACGATGGCTTTGAAGATAATGCAAGTGAACATGTTTTGTAAATGGTAAAACATTAACAAATTAAAGATAATGAGATCCAGATCGGGGCCCATATCTCGATATAAATAAAGTCTCTGGGTTTTCATTCTGCTGCTGCCAATTAGCTAACATTTATTGAGTGCTGGTAGATTATGCAGGAACACACATGAGGCCACAAACTTCTCCTTTCAAGTGGAGGCTACTGAAGTGCAAGGTCCCATTAAGAACTCAACACCAATATTAGTAGAACAGTCAGCATTGCCAGTGGGCTGAAGATTGAGAATTACGTTTATAAGTAGAAATGCCACTACAAATTCTAGACTACTATGATTATAGGCTAATATAGCTCACAGACGATGACATTAAGTCAAGACTATCCCTGAACAGTGCAAAATGGCCCTATGTATGTTGTTCTGGTCCATTAATTTGCCATCACTAGGGGTCCACAGGAACCTCCAAACCACTGTCTGTGCTTCCAACATGCAATACTTACAATTTATTTTGTTTTTCGTAACCATATACAAATAAAAATCTGTTTACAAAGAATTCTTATAAGACCATTGTTGAGTTTTTAAACTCCCAAATTTAATGCCAGAAATAATCTTTGAATGTCCTTTAAGGACCCACTGAAAATTTTCTTCTCACAGCTGACAGACAGTTGACACTTTAGCAATTGGTCATGGTGCTCCATCCATCTTGTCTACCGGATCCATTTTTAGGAGTCACAGGTACTTAAGTAAGAATCCTTTGTGTAACATAATTAACTTAATCTTCAATGAGTTGTTTTTTTCCCCCCAAACGCTCTTTACAAATTAAACTCAAGTTAAGACATTTAAAAGGGTAAATGTCTACAAGAATTTCATGGGATAAACATACATTTTCTAGTGGCAAATATATATGTATTTACTTCTTTCAAATGACAATAAAGAGAAGAAATTTGTTAATGCCAATAATCTTCAGGCTGGAGAGTAGGACAAAAGGAAAGTTCTAAGAAAAAAATACCTCTCTGGAGTCTTTTTCTGATCAAGTAGCAACCTAGGACAGTTTCTTTAATGAACCTGCTGATGTTTGATTAGGGTATTAAAAGATTTCTAAAAACTGGGGCAATCCCAAGGGTTCTGCAGTTTCTGTGATATCCTTAATTAATTCCACTTTGAGTTCATTATTCAACAACTGCTTTGGGAAAATAAAAGGTCTGCATCTTTTTACACAAACGTTTGGGAGTTATTTTATAATGCAGTCCTTCCTTGCATAAGCTATTTGTTCTAAACTAGATTAAGAGAAGATACTGCTCATTACGTTGCCAAAGGAGTGAGACAAGTTGTCCAGTTCTAGTCCTATTTTCCTCTGTGTAGGAAAAGGAAGCGTGCAAGGCATCACCGACTCCCTCACCAAGATGACAGAGCCATTCCTTCCCCAGCTTTCACAGTTTCATTTCTACCTAAGGTTATTTTTGCTGGGAAAATATGCCAGTGATTTCTTTGATCGACAACTTAAACATTTAGATCTCCCTCTATAAATTGCTTTGAAAAAGTGCACTTGGCTTCTTTGACTCACAGTCCCCAAATTATCCTTTGACTGCTTCCCTCAGTCATTTTGACGCAGGTTCTTTTCTCTTGCTTTGGGCTATCTGCACACACACACACACACACACACACACACACACTCAGAATGACTTCATGACAAGTGGTCTGATTCTGAACACTACCTTAAATTTCAGCTACCCTGTTGGCTCCTGTACTTACAAAGTCTGAATTTATTGTGGGCCCTTGTAGGGCAATTTTTGACACATCATTAAGCTCCCTTTTCATTGGGAGCCTAAGGGCATATTCAGGCTCACTGCAAAGCGCTAGCCTAAATAACGGCTAAAACACGTGTCATGAGCTGCAAGGGGCTTGTTTGCCAGCAGGGCAAGCAGTTCACTGCAGCTCAAGCAATACCCTACAACAGGGTGGGTAGAGATAATGAGATAACCACACACCACAAGTGAGTTGTTCATCTTTGTCTTCAAGCATCTAAGAACACAGTTATCTCAGTGGGATGGTGCACCCCGGAGAGTCATAAATATCTTTCAGAAGGTAAAGAAAAACAGTCCAAGAAAACACACCCGAAAAATATAAGCAAAACAAGAGTTGTGAACCATTTTTAAAAGCAAAATTTCAGTTGTACCAGAACTTATTGAACCAGGCCAGTACGTTCTGAGTGCCTTTTTTTGCAATATGTTTTATTTTAATTGTATGCAGATTTATTCTGTTATGCTGCTAATCAACCTGTGTAGCTATAATAAAATAAAGGCAATGTCAACACCTCATCAACTAATCACAGTTTCTTTCATCCTAGACACTGTATCCTCCATACACAACAAAGTACTATAAAAATTATTTATACAAATAAACTATTATCTAAAGACAGGAAAGGAATAATAAATTATGTGTAATATGGCCCAATTATGTGGTAATTTCTTTGTTTTAATTATCTGCATAGGTTTAATGAAGAGGTCGCTAGAAGGTGAAACCATTTTTATATTTAATGGAAAAAACAAATTTGTTTTTAAGAATAAAAACAAAGATAATTAGCTCTTAACTTGGAGGCATACTAATACATGCCTGTTCCTACATTATTACCAGTATTATTACTTTGTTTGTGCTTTCAAAACTTTTATCTCTGGAGCTCTGATGTTGGCTATTAAAATTATTTTGCCCCATTTCTGTTAAATGTATTAATATCTTGCTGTTCATCACGTGCCAAATTAAAGGTTAAAAAAGTTCCCTAGTTTATCTATAGAAGAAAAATTGGGGTGGGTGATGACAACTATGATCTTTCAAGATGCAATTTACGAATGCATAATAACTTAAGAAAGTGAGAAAAAAAATAAGATTTATCAAGAAAAGAGAGAACTATCCTAAATCCAACACAGCAAATCAGCAAATTTCTTCAGGGAAAGACATCAGATTTGAAAGGCATCAATACTTTTCTGCTGTCACCAAACTGTTATTTATGCTCATGTGCCAGCTGGATTTGTGTATGTGCGTTGTGCATAATCTTTTTCTCACCACTGATGTCATCATTAAAGCTGTGCAAGAATTTTGATTTTCGCTTTGCACAATCTTCAGGGGAGACTTGGACATTATGGTGAAAGTTTGTGACAAGTTTGTAAAGTAAGACATGCAGGCTTTAAGGCGGCGAAGTTTCACCACTGTAAAATAGAGGCAGCTTTCCTAACTGAGAATTCTTTTGCCTATCCAGTCCACATTGAAGAATCCACATACAGCAATTGCAGAAAAAGACATTTAGTATTACCCACTTAACACGCCCCAGATCTAGCTGTCCTTTCTGAATTTTTAAAGCATATTCTAGAATTCTTTCAAGGTTTTTTTTTCTTTTTCTTTTTTTTTTTTTACAACACGCAGAGGGATACTGACCACTGGACATCTGTTCTCAAGGCTGAAACTAGTAGCACTTTTTGTTGCTGTAAGCCTTACTTATGGGTTTATGAAGGCTTCATGATACTAAGACTTTTATGAACTTTTGTTTATGAAATCTCAAGGCTGCAATGAATTAAAGTCAGAGTAGGTGGCAATAATCAGAAACAAAGAGACATCATATGGCAATCCAGAGGCAGCTGATTCTAGAGTTGCACAGGTGACAACCTGTACAGAGTGTGGAGGGGTCCCTCCCCATGTCATTAACATGGTTTCCCTCAATAACTCATTTTTGACTGACCTGACAGTTCCTTAAGTCAGGGAACATGTTCTTCTATCTCGTTCAGTGCTTTTTCAGCTTTTCCAGAAACAATCTAACCCAAAGAACTTATGCACAAACAAAATTTCATTAGGAGATTTAGTAACAGGATTACGCCCTAGTGTGCAGTTATTATACATTATCTTTCTTAGCAGTTACAAATGCATACGTGTGAGGGTTTGGGTGCTGGGGGTGGGAGGGATTTTGAGGGAAGTTAAACTGGTTGTCACTTCGTGTCTCCTATGGGAGTGGCTCAGTGAATAGAGCCCTTTCTTACATTTTCTTAGTCACACAGCACCTACAAGGTAGGTATAAGTTTCCCCATTGTGAGAAAGGAGCTAACTGAAGATCAGAGAAGTTAGATAACTTGTCCAAGGTGAGAAATACAACAGAATGAAGTGAGTTACAAGGGCCTTGGTGTGAAAACTGGCTCTGACCTACTAACTCTGTGGGTGCCTGACCCATCATATGTGCCCACTCAAAAAGTTGCTTCTGCCCGTGCTGTGACCCCCCCCTCCCCCAGCCCCAGGACTTCTCATAGCGACATCATCATCATTCTTAGTGGAGTCATAAGTTGCTTCCAGGCTGTCTTACTGCAAAGCTCTTGCCCTGTCCTCAATATAGTTCCTCAAACTTATGGGAATTATGGGAAGAAATGAACAAAAGAACAAATGCATCTGTATATCTGCGTTGTGTCACTGAGAGGTGGCGATGTGTACAAAGTGCTAACCAGGGCTCAAGGGCTCACTATCCAGCGGGGGAGATGAAACCACACACAGAACCATTTCAATACATAAAATATGATGTTGTGTTATTAAGCAGCAGAAGGAACAGTAAAGACAGAAAAGCACTTTAGTAGTTGAGGGGTTTTCATTACTACATTTCTTCACCTTCTCTAGTCTCCTGTGCTTTTCCGGTTACCATGGCGGCTGGAATCAACTCAGATTCTTTATAATGAAGGGTTGAGACTTAATGCTGGAAGGTTTATACTATGAAATTCCCTTTCCCTAGTGATTTTATGATTTCACAGTCTGAGCCTTCGGAATAAATTTAAAAGACCCACCTGATTGCTCATGGTTTTGTTCTAAGTGGCAACCTTGGTTTCTTGTATAAACTGAAGCTGATAAAATTAGCAACTTCCTATTGATACCATCTTTTCTTCTCTTAGAAGGACAGATAAGCAAGGTAATTATTGGATGCTGCTCTGCAGTTTAAGAAAGCATGGACTTAAAAATCATGGGGCCCCTTGCGTCTCAGGAAGCAAAGAGGTTTTGATTGGGCATATGCTCTGCCGTCCACAGGACTATGAGTTATGCCCATCTTAGAGTGCTTCCCCTGCTAAAAGCAAAGCTTCCTGTTGAAAACCTGCCTTTTAATCTCTTTCCAGGAAGATTCTATGGTTTTCACAGAAGGAAAAATGAGCCCCCGTGTCCCTTGAGGCGTAGCAGCATGCGGTGGTTCAGAACAAAGCTGGGAGCTAGTGTGTTTGGGGATGACAGCCACTACTTAGCGGCTCTGGGTCCCTGGACAAGTTATTTCTCTGTCCCTCAGTCTCTTCATCTGTATATAAAGGAAGGATAACAGAAGTAACTAACTATCTTGTGAGATTGGTATGAGGGCTAAATGAGTTACTATAGTCCTTAGGACAAAGCCTAGCACATGATAAGCACAACTCAAGTGCAAGTTAAGTGACTCAAGCGAGTGGAGCTGCTTGCACATTTCTGGAGCTAGTTTTCTTTCAACTTACCTCTGGTTAGAGGGATGAGAAAGTAAATACCTAAAATGTGAAGCTCTGGGGTTTAAGGATGGCTACTGAGGCACTGGTTAATGGATCAGTCATCTCTTAAAGTAGAACGAGTCTTAATCAGATTCTTTTTCATGCTCAAGTAAGGGTAAAGCATTCGTCTGTGTATTTAACATTACTTTATGCTTGCAAAGAGTCAGAAAGGCAGATCCTGAGGCATAGTTCTTAGATACGTAAACATTCCTTTATGTACTACTATTTGATTTAAGGCAGTGATTTGTTAACTGGGTCAACTAGAACACATATCCCATCCTTTCTTTTTGGAAATACACCTATTTCTGGGATTTAATTTGGCTCCTGATTTGACTAATTCAAACAGACCTCCAAGTGCTCTGAAACAAAGTCAACTAAAATTATACACCTATCTAGAGGTACGTTTGGGCCATATGGTTTAAGCTGTCCAAATGCTACAGAAGCAACACCAGCAGCCATCATACTTTATACATACCCAGCATCTTTTCTGCCAGAATATTACATGTTATAAAAGTTTAATGAAGACACAGGTGTTAACCCTGATTCCAAAAGGACAGTCATGTTGCTGTGCTTTGGTTTAGTTCTATTTTATAGTGAATTGCTACATAGAGTTTCTTGAAGTCCATAATAATTTCATGATGGTATTCTTATAACTGATGATGTCTAAACTGTGAATTCCTATGATATGGAAGAGAAATGGGAGGCATGCAGCACCAAGACCTTTTGCTTGGGTCTCTAAGAAGACTCAACTAAGTTATTAGATTCACTGTATTCGAGTCAGAACAATGGCTGGGATGTCATTTCTAGAAAATCCTGTAAAATGCATTGGAAAAATCTGGGCAGCGAGGAAATCAAAGTGTATCACCTTATGTCTTTACCCATATGAACTTGAAATTCTCTATCAGGTTACCAGACCTGCTTCTTAGCATCCAGCACACCGCCAGATATATAGGAGGTGCTCAATAACTAAATGTTGAGTGAACAAATAAATGCATTAGATGCATAATTAACCTATTTGCAACTGTAACAACCACAGAGTTTTATAGCTTTTACTTGGAGTAGATGTGATGCATTTAGGCAGAGAAAAATCAGTAAGATGATGCTGGACGTGGAGGATGATGATGGGTGGGGGCAGGGACATGTGTGGACTGGATGGACTGACAGGGTCCTGAGAGTTAATGTTAAATTCTCTAAGTACTATAGTGTGGCATAAGACAAAATTCCATTATTGTTTCTGGAATTAGTCCTATGGTATTGAATGTCTCTGGAATTATCTAGGCTGGAATTCTGGGAGTGTCTATGCTTGCCTGCTTATTAACTAATCAATCAATCAACTGACCAACCGAGCCATATGCTAGGTGCTAGGGCACAGAGATGAGTACTCCTCTCAGATACTCACATTAAAAGGCAAGAGCTCAGCCAAGACATAGAAGCAACCAAAGTGTCCTTGATAGATGAATGGATAAAGAAGTTGTGGTATATATACACAATGAAATCCTATTTGGCCATAAGAAAAGATGAAATACTGCCATTTGCAACAACATGAATGGATTTTGAGATTATAATGCGAAGCGAAATAAGTCAGACAGAAAGAGTCAAGAACCATATGATTTCACTGATATGTGGGATATAAAACTGAAAACAACAAAAGAACAAAACAAACAAATGAAGAAACAAAAACTCATAGACACAGACAATAGTTTTGTGGTTGGGGGATGGGAGGTGGTAGATGACGGTAAAGGGGATCAAATATATGGTGATGGAAAGAGAACTGACTCTGGGTGGTGAACACACAATGTGATATATAGATGATGTAATACAGAATTGTACACATGAAATCTATGTAATTTTACTAGCAACTGTCACCTCAATAAACTTTTTTTTTTTTTTAAAGGCAAGCCAAGAGTTTAAAATTCAATTTTCTGAAACATCTCCCAAATTTTACCCAGTACAGGTACTTGGTTATCACCCTCAATTTGAAGTCATCACATCTGAATATCCAAAATGTTTTATAATCAACTGTAACCGTGCCTTTAGGTAAATATCCCACTACTCCCAGATTCCGCTTTACCTGCTAAACCAGAATAGAAGGACAGTAAACCAACATACAGTATTTTCCCTAGAGTCAAATTTTCACCTGGAATACCAAAAAGCTCCAGGGTTTACACGGCAGTTTGCTGGAGATAGGCAGAGATAAGGCTAAGCAACATAGGAAATATTTTTGTAATTGGTAGTAATTAAAAAAATAAAATAAAGATGAAAATGTTCCAGAGTAGAATGACTAAGTCATATTCATTTAAAAATAGTATCAGAGACTTCAAAAAAAATATCTTGGCCATCATGGTCCCTCTCAGACTGGCCAGCACATGCCTCCTTGGGATGGGTGTTCACTTTGCCCAACTGATGACGGCATATCTGGAAACAACTGAGATGTAAACCCAAACAATGGGTTTGAAGCCAGGCTCTAGCACTTTCTAACTCTATTATCTCTGACAAATTTCTCTTTCAGAGCTTGTTTTCCTTTTCCATGAAATGCTAAATTAATAGCACCTTCCGTAAAAGATAATTATAAAGATCAGATCACATGATGACATTTGCACACTGCCAGGCATATAATATATACTCAATAAATATTCATTCTCTTTAATTGAAAGAAACTAATTCATACATAAAATTCTAGGACTTTTACACCCTCGATTCAGTATGTAATTATGTCTTCTGGTAATAATTAGAGATCTAGAGTAATGCCCTCAGGCTAAGCACTAGAAATATGGCTGCATCTGACCACGACAGTGGGTACAAAGCAAAGCCCTTTGAATAAAACTTGAATCACCATAAATGAATCCCACATGCTAAAACTGGGTTGGGTTCACAGTGACACCCATCTTAAACTCAAATAACGTAGCTACAGAAAACCCCTCTTTCCTCAACTCTCAGGGGAATTTGGGGGAGCCATTTAAGTTAGTCAGGTAGTGGGAAAAACAATGAAAGGACCCCTTTGAGAATGCAAACGGTATTAAGAGGAAAACAAGACAAAACTGAGAAGCATAGTATAGAAAGATACAGACAGAAAATAGCATTATCTTCTTTCCTTTATTTGTTAGTTGCAATATTAGGGGCCTGGAATGGTAAGAGATAAGCTTTGCTTGGTTCTTTCAAAAGAGTTTATGATGCGAGAAGAGACTTGATGGATGGTTTTAGTCTCTTAGGCTGCTCTAACTTATCTTTTCCCTGTAACCCCTTTGTTTCCTCCTTCTTATTTTAGGTTGGGAGAGGGAAACACCTGGCTTGATCAAGACTTACAAGCCCTATACTATTAAGCAAATGATTTAAATTCACTAGACTCAGTTTCCATTTCTGAGATAAAAGTACTATCACAATACGTACTCTTGTCAGAGCAAAATAGTCTAATATTTGCAATATAAACCAGATAGTAATACTTCCTGATTTGTAGAAACGTGGTATTACCATCTCAGAGGTAGTTAGATTTACTTTGAAATTGCATTTGAATATTCAACAAACTGTTTTTACTGAGCATCTATGTTCACTTGAGGTGTTTTTTTTTTGGGGGGGGGAGGAGCTTTTGATGAAGAGTACCACCCTTAGCTTTGGCGACTTCAGATAAAACTGCTAAGTACTTAACACAGAGTAGGTGCTCCATATGGGAAGCATCTTTGACAGTGAAGTGCTACAGGAGACAGAAGAGCATAGAGCTGGCTGTCTGGCATGCATCCTAGGCTTAAAAGAGAGCATTAGAGGGGTCCTTCCCTTGTCCCTCTAGGATTGCCAGCCTAGTTCATCAGCAAATGGAGATAGGGATTCAAGGACACATCCCTGGGGTGGAAATTTTGACTGCAAAATAAAATAATGACATAGCAAAGGAAGTACTTAATAGATTGACAACCTCAGACACAATGGTGGCAACAGGTAAGTTAAGTCCCAAATCTATGGTCAATCATAAAGATTGGCACGTAAGATTGGAAAAGCTCTTAGGACATAACTTCTTTCCTATGAAAATAGCTGAAAAACAAAGCTGATTTGCTATGCTGTTGCTACACACCATTTCATAGTGGCACAACTCCCACCCCAAATGTTGTGGAATTGCATTCAGCATAGATTTGTTTATCAGTTGTTCTACCCTATCCATTTTTCAGCAGCTGATTAGTCTCCCTGGGATGTAGACACATCTCTGATCAAGAGCTGCTTGACTCTTTCCCATCCTCACACATGCATCCCGATATCCACATTACTTATAATAAATGTGCTTATATGTACATATATAAACACATTTGTATGCATATATGTTCCCAATACTACATTCAAAGACACATTCCAAATGGATGTATATATGCACTCATATACATAGAGGAATCCAACTGGATTCCCAGAGGGAAATGTGGAACACATTGTTAAGATGTCTGTCATCCATGTAAGAGAAACAGAAATGAGCTGGGCATTAAATTTGCATACAGCCCCGAGCACAGAGGTTCCTGTATGTGCACTGTTCTCCTGTTCTTGATGATGGGCATATCTGACAGAAAGATTCTGTCAGGATTAGCTCAGGAAAAACACCCCCAAGGAGATAATTTGAAGACATACTGAGAATTTGCCTCCATACATGAAAATAAACATGAAATCCTCAGCACTCTCTGCACATTGAGAAGTTCCCACCAACACCCCGCTGCACACCGGGGGATAATCTACTGGAGCTAATTAACACACAGCCATACACAACGCTGTTAGAAGTGGTTGCCACTTAGGATTGATTTAGTTGCTGCAGCGCTTAAGAGAGACTTGAGAAGGTTTTTTGTGTAAAAGTGGGAGGAAAGAAGAGGAAATAAAAGTGTAAAAACAGCTGCAAAACTAAAAAGGTGCTAAGGTCTTCCCCGCAACCCCCTCCTGAAGACATTAGGGAAAGTTATTGAGAAACCATTAGTACTCCGTAAAGAAAGCTGTTGTTTTTTTTTTTTTTTTTCAACTTTATGTTTCCTTCCGCATCAAAATAACACACACACACACACACACTCTGCAGGCTGTAGATTGTGGCTATGAAAAAGGGCATATTTTACTTCGCAAGGAAACAAGCTCTTCATTAAATGCTAACATATGAATTATGTCATCTAAAAAAGAAAAAACAACTTTTCTTTCCACGTCTACTGCTCACTTTATTGTACCTTTCTGATTTATGTAGATTTTCAGCAAAGTTCTTAATTAGTAATATGTCTTGGGAAAAATCATCAAGGAATAAAGGGCCACAAACAATTCCTTTTTATTAAACTTTATGATATGTTCAGGAAAGCACAAATCTAACTACTTAAAAATGTTCTTCATCAAAGTGAATGTTATGGATGCTGTCTTATGAATAAACAATATCTCTAATAATCACAATAGTGAAATATGACAACTGAATAAATAAAGAGGCTTTAGCAACCTGCTTTTTATTAGCGAAACATAATAGAAATAATATAGAAAAGACCATTAGTGTAAACTCCATTAAGTCAGGGTTTGTGAAAATTTAGAGAGCTGCAATTGATTTTTTCCTCTGGTTTATTAAAGAAGATTATAATAACATAAAAAGGATTTCAGGGAGAGTGTGTTTATTTTGGATTGGAGAATCTACTTTTTTTGTTTTAGCTGTATCATTGGTACCAAAAATAGCTAGAAATCATTCTTGATTCGGGATGATTCTATTTGGCTATATTTTGCTTTCCATTAGTTGAGATACTGTTTATTAAGAATAATAAAACCTACATGAAAAAATTCTATAAAATATATTTTGCCATCAGGTTAGATGAGCCTACAAAATAAAATTCAACAAAAAATGCATTGACATTGAGATCTGCTATGTACAAAGCCCTCTACCACATCCTGAGTAGAATAGAAAAAACAAATGCAACCTCTTCTCCAGTCTTTATAGGCTCAAACCCAGGAGAGAAGACAAACATATTCGCAAAGAATTAGGGAATGACAGACAGGTTTGTCTTGAGAATCAACTCTAACTGGCGGTTACTGGGAGTGTTTTGTTGCGATATGATATCTGTGTGTGCTGGGATCAACGTATAATGTCTGTCAAAAGACAGGGCATAGGAAGTGGTACGATGTAGGCAAGGTCACTGCCAACTCTGGCCTAGAAGACTGAATGTAAGGTAACAGTAGCATGCAACTACATATGAGAACTAAGGTTAGAATGGTTACTGAGATTTATTTTTCTTTATACTATCTTTCAAAAAACAACAAATCACTAACAACGGTTTGGGGACCATTAATTGTGCCTCCTTTTATGAATTTTAGAGTGGTTTATGGAAAACTAAAAGCATGAACAAAATGTTCAATACTAAAGCTAAAGATATGAAAGTTTATAAATGTCATGTAAGTGCAAGTGAGAGACTGCTTGGAATTGGACACAGGACTAGAGAATATTGGGTACTGGGAATTTGCAGTGTGGGACCAGTATACCTGAATGAGGCAAACCAGCTGCTTATTAGATAGAGTGAAAGGTTGTGTTTTTGTAAAAATAAAGATTATTTTGCTATGTCTCCAAATGTTAAAAAAGATTAGCTCGAAGCAGCTGCTCAGTCTACTCTAAATAGAACTGGTACCAAGTACCAAACAGGACTATGAAAGATCACCCTCCTATATTTCGCCTCAATCTGCTTCTTGGATGTTACCCCATTAACACTGTCTTCACGTGACGTTGGGAACTGACAAGGGTTCCGTTCTTTCTTTAAAAGAAGGAGTTAGAGAGAGAAGGGAAATTTTTAAAATATTTTGAGAAATACGTGTACATTTCATTTTTATTAATTTATGTCTACAGCTACACTCATCTGCTCCGAGAGCACCCAAATCCTATGGAAGCCACTTCAAGGCTGCTTTTCCTTCTAGGTGTAAGGTGCAGAGAGGCACAGAGGCAGAAAGATGGATTGAGGAGTATCAGGGTGTCAGTCTCAGGGAAATCCTGGCAGCTCCCTAACTGCCAGCTGTAGGAACATTTTTCTTGAACCTCCTTCACTCTTAAGTTTTACTTTATGTCGATTAAAAAAAAGAAATGAATCTTTACCGTGTCTTTCTCCTCCTCTTATAGCAATTTCTGGTTTCTTTCTCCGGTCTTCGGAAACCGTGCCTCCTTTCCTCTTTTCGTGTAGTTCTTCCAACAAATTATATATCCTTCCGTGAAAGGATCCCGGTGGGTTTTCTATCCTGACTTCACATTAGAATAACCTGAGGGCAGCTAGATTTTACTCATCATACCTGATCCCGATCCAAGACCAGTTAAATCAGAATTACTGAAGAGCAGAAACTGGTGTGTGTGTGTGTGCTCTTCTAATGCGCCCCTGGTGGTTCTAATGAGCTTCCAGGAGAGTGGGTTGCAGTAGAACAGTGGTTCTCAAAGTGTGGTCCCTATACCAGTATTATCAGCATCATCTGTAAACTTGTTAAAAATGAAAATACTTGAGTCCCACCTCTACCTTATTACATCAGAAACCTTGGGATCAGGGTCTAGATTTGTGTTTTTCAGAGCTTTGCAGGTGATACTGAAACATGCTAAAATTAGAAAAACAATGTGCTAGAGCATTGAGATTTTTATTGTCTGAGTGAAGACCTTCAATAAATGCTTATTTAAAGTGGGATCCCCCCAACCAGCAGCATCAGGATTTCCTAAGAGCTCTGCCCTTGGCCTGCCGAGGTTTTTAATCTGGTTTTTACATGTGTATGTAGATCAAAGGCTGAGAAGTTCCATGCACTCTGCCAAGGAGTTGGGTACCGTGATCTTATTAATACACGTAATAATTACTCATTTCTCAAAAATGGAACCCATTTATTCTTTAACTATTAAAAGAGAAACAAAGTTGTTTATTCCAATGTGGTGCCAAGTCTTTTTCTATACTTCTGTTTCTGTTCTACAGGTATTTTCACATCTCCTGAGAAAATGAAGAAATAAAGGATAAAAATTCCTGAAGTGACCCTTAGTTTTGAGATGTATCCATTTTGTGCCCCTGGAAATGGGATCTCTGAGGTTTGACAGAGAACAAAGATGGTTTCTTTGCTCTGTGGCCTCTCTCCCACACAGGGAGGGGTCTCTGGGGATAAAACAAAAATCTTTATTGACTTTATTAAGAGGCAGCAATGTGTGTACTTGTCTGTATATTAGGGTGGATAAATTAGAGAGCGAGAGAAATGTCATCCCCACCAAGTCAAGTTCATCACCCATGTGGGTCAAGCCCTGGTGTGAGGATGCCCCAGACTTCTCTATAACAGAGGGAGCTCTGTTGCTTCTTGTGATTAGTCTACAACTATGAGAACCCGTGTAATGGCAGAAGATCACAAACCCACCTGTTTCAGCACCTGTTTTTCAACTCTATTTTCATCTGCAACTTCAGCCTCATTTAGCTCAGATAAGAGCTGATCCCTTGAAACTGAAGGTCCTTCATCTGTATGGTATCCCAGCCTAAGCCTTGATTTGGGAGAGGCAGGTGTAGAGGACTGTCGGAGGATCTACATTTTCAGCTAACGGAAAGAACATTTTCAGAACTAAAAAGAGCATACTAAAAAATAATGATTTGAAATTATGCCTGAATCTGCTTACAACCAACATGTAAATCAACTACACTTACAACAGGAATATGTCAATGAATCTTATGATCAGAAAGTCTTGGAAGAATAACGAAGGATTCAAAAGCAAATGTGTAATGTTAAGAAATGAAAAGGCCTCCCTCGCACATTAAAGGTTAGTTTTCTCGTCCCAGTTTCACAAGTTGGTTGGAAACTTCTTAGTCACTTAAGTTACTTCTTTCTGAGCTTTACCCCCACCCCCAGCCCGCCGGGTTACCCTGTGAGAAAATGAGTTCTCTATCTAACCACTTAAGATGTGAATATTTGTTGTGAACCAGCTGCAGCTCTAATAACCACTGATCCATGGAATCAAAGCTACTCCTCACAAACAATAAGCTCTTCTTGTTCCTGAAACTGCACTCTGTAACCTTTGCAAGCATTATAAAAAGTGGGCATGACAGGTCCCAAATGCAATCACAGCCATAAGTTTCTTATGATTGGATTAATTTTAAACTTTACGAAAAATAAGTAGTTGAAGTTTTATCAACAAAGGTAGTAACTGATGATAAACAATTTCTAGGACTGTGGGGCAATTTTTGCAAACTAAGAGGTATCGTATTGCCAATTTGTTCAACAGCTGAAACTTAAAATGCTAATAGTTTGAAATATGTTGACATAGTGGTATCAACAAACTAACAAAGGTTAGTTTCTCTTTCATTTAAATATACCATATTAAGAATACAATCATTCAGAAACAATTTGTTCAGAGGATCCCTGAAATAATGCAAGTTCCATTCTCTAAAATCCAATGAGTTCTTTGGCAGCAAAGAAATATACACAAGGATGAGGGTTTATAATTTTTTTGAACTCCTCAAAAATTTTCATGGAATTAGACATTAGACATTAGGAATGAAATATTAACCTTAAAGTACAATATATTGATCAGATTTCAGAGTAAGTAAAATCCATTCCCCTCCTCAGTAAGATGTGACTTTAATTAAAATATAAATGTTTTCACAGTCAGGTCCTAACCAATTTGAAATCCCAATCTAGGATAGAGCCTGGACACTCAGTGGCACTAAGTTAATTAGAGGAAGGAATGAAGACATGAAAGTAGGTCAAAAGTGGACAAATAGCCTTGTTACCAAAAGAGAATTATCTTTCCAGAAGAAATAAAAAGTTATACTTTTGAATATTTTTCAGTATATCGAGTTTAAAAATATAATGTACTATTTTCAACCCATGAATCAGAAATAAAGGTACATTTTGGTATGGAACGCATGCTCTGCAACTGTGAATTAATACACTGTTATCCATTATTCCAAGACAGCTACAAAGCAAGTAAGGAAATGATTTGCCATTAAAAAAAAAAAAAAAATATATATATATATATATATATATTTTTTTTTTTTTTGCATATATATATATATATATATATATATATATATATATATGCAATGGTACTTTGTGGCAATTGTTTAAAAATAACAAATCACAATAATAATGCTGGGCTGTTTTTGGCTTTTTAACTATTCTTAATAGAAATAAAACAGGTTTAACCTAGTAAAGGTTCCGAATTGCTAACAGCAACTGCCTCATTACATGTGAGAGAGCCTGACTTCAGAAGCACTTTTTTGTAATCTTTGCTACATAAATACTAAAATATTACTGTATATTCTAGAAGACTTGTGAATTTCTCTTTTATCTGTGTGAGAAACAAAACAATGTATTTCAGACAAAAGGCCTTAAGATTTTCAAAATTCCAGGTTATGAACCCAACTATTTGGCTATTTCCCACCTACATGGGGTCACAATGTAAAGTAAAGTCACCTTTGAGAAAAATCGTGAACTTCGAGGCCAAACAACTGCATAATTTGTAGGCTAGAGACCATCATCAAAGTCTGGAATTTATGCAAATAACACTGCTTACATTTAATAGATGTGTAATGGTGTAAGCTTTTCCAGCCTAAATAAATGAGCGAAGAGGAGCTTTTTATGGTGCAAGACTGCTACCTACAGGCCAAACTGCAGAATGACATACAAGACAACTAGGTTGGAGACGAAAAAGAGGTAAACAATATTGGGGGCGTTTCTTTATCTTCTGAAAAATGTAAATTACTTTTTGATGGGGAATTTTCTCTTTTAATAATGTATCCTAACACCTCTGAATGAACAGTGATTCTGTACATAAGTTTTATGTAGAATCTATGTTGATAATTTCGATTGTTTTTAGTAGAGTACTCACTCACAAAATCTGGAATTAGTTTCCATGGTTCGAACAAATCTCATCAGGAGGCAAATCTGGTGGAGGGATGGATCTGTTTATATTACATATTCCCTTACTCCATATAGCTTTTAACATTCATTTGTTCAAAAACTATCTACTTTCAATATTTAAGTTAAATATTATGTATATTTTGAACTGGATTTCTTCTTTAAGAAAATATTAAATACTTTAGTTATGAAGCTCATGATAGTTCATCTTACAATAAAGGAATCTGATTTTTACTTGCAAAAAAAATATCAAATTCATACTGAATTCCCAGTAATTTATATAACAGCCTGCATTTCCTGCAATACAGAGTGATTTTTTAAAATGCAGATCTTTAAAATGATAAGAAAAGTTATTAGAAATGAATTTTCCCTTCAACTATAAAGAAATTCCAACTCTAAAGAGAGTAGGTTTCAAAACTGAATAATATATTATGGTTAAAACACATCAACAATCTGTCACACCATATGTACAAATAAACATATCCCACTATCACTGCACATGCCATAAATGAGGCCAATGAAACATCTGAAAAGGTAGAGCAAATTCTTTCTCCTACTGTTATAAACCCTCAGTAACACTGTCAACATTGCCAATTCATAAAGGAAAATTATCATTCTTTAACACTGCTATATATATAGTTCAAGCATTCTGCTTACCCATCTGATGATATTCCACACATCCTTAGTTTTAAACAGAATTTAGAACATACTCAGGTTGAGTAAGGAAAGAATACTATTCTTTATAATTGGATTTTGGTTTTGAATAATAAAATTTTATCTACAATATATCAATGAACTATTTGGACGTAATAATCTTAGGTGAAATTCAATTAAAGAGTTCAAATATAACAAAATCAATGAAAAGGCACTGTACTAGTAATATGCTAGTTTATTCTGATTTGTAGCCAACTGTATATTGTTCAGCATTTGTTTTCCAACTAAAGTATGAATTTTAAGCAATAAATAAAATCTATAACTTTAAAAATGGAAGTGATGAAGGCATTAACCTACAGGTGTTTTTTTCCCCCTACTATTAGAATCTCCTGAAGAGCAAATGTTTTATATATGTATTTAATTGTATATAGTCATAATGTAATTACATAATGATAAAATGGTCTCAATTTTATTTTAATTAAGCAGATGATGTTTATATTAGAAATAGTTTTTATAATTAAATTGTTCAGGAGAAATTTTAATAACGATTGAGGATGAAACATCATTTCTAAAAGCAGATTAATAATAAATTTTCTGTGAAATTAATATTTAATTCATCTAACAATATTTTTCCTCTTATATAATGCTCAGTAAATTGGATTGTTACTTACCAAATGAGTTATACTTTGTCAGTCAGTATAATTGTGAAGAGAATTAGTGAAAACGTTGAGGATGTAGGACAGAATTATTATTTAAGGGTAAGAAAAGTTTTTAATATTGCCCTCTTAGGCAAAATAGATTTTAAAGGCCTTATTATTGTTTACCTGGGACAAGTAAATTCATTTACAGACCTAATTCTACTTTAACATAATTATAAACCATAATAAAGGGTAAGACTTTTCCTATTTGCATTTAAGAAGGTTTTAGGAACCAAATATGAAGGTAAATAATAAAAATTGTATTATGATTGGTGGATACTTATCCTAAGGCTATCTAACAATATCACCTACAATTACTGATCGTAAGAAATGGTGTCATTATTCTGCGACATAATTGTAATGCTCATAGGAAGGTAGCCCACTGTGTCTGTGTGTTGTTTTAATGTGGTTTGTGTATTGGAAAAATTCCCCTTATATGCAACATAACTACTTTTTCTTAGCTCCAGGAACTCTATTTGGCATTTTTTTCTTATTTGTATAGTTTCGTTGTTCTCATGCTAAACATGAATGATTTCTAAACCTAATTCACATTATCAATATGAATTCTAAACCCATCAGGTCTCTTTCTAGCAAGAGATATTACTTTTATCTTTGTTGCATTCTCTACAAAACTTACTGGTAACATACTTTCAGAAAATGCCAGCCAATAAACTACACTAAAATAATTTTCTTTATAAAAGCACAGTGATCTTTGGCATCGTTCACTATTTTCAAAGCCATAAAAGAACGGATAACAAATATCTGACTCACGAATTATCAATTATGAAAAATAATCTGGTTCAGAAAGCTGCACTAATGTAAAAAGATGGATCACTTGTCACAAACCAATAAAGACTATTGTTTGTGAATTCAATATTTGATTTTATCATTTATGTTGGGCAACTTAAAATGATTTTTAAACCGCATTACTTTTTGCAAAAAAAAAAAAAAATGTTATAAAGGTGAACATGGGGGTTGGGAGAAGAAACCAGATGTGTAATCTGTCATCCTTGAAACAATTTATATTCTTACATTGACTCCAGCTACAAATCTAAGTTGCAAAGACTTAGTCAGCAAGGATGGATGCATGAGAAAGGACCCTACCATGTTCCAAAGAATGGACAGTAGCTGGAATGTTAGTATGACTTTGATTCTATCCTTCCTTTTGATGTGCCATTCCAGTGCTGAAAATTTGCAGCTATCGTGCTTCATTATGCAGAGAAGTTCAAACCTTGTGGTTTTTTTTTTAAAGCTAAGTGTGGTTTATTACACTTCTTATGAGGTTACCTGCTTTTGCTTATTTTGTATTACACAGAGAAAAATCACAACGACACTACCAAAGTCAGAAAACCTTTATGACCAATTATCTTCCAAATTGTTTCATAGAAGGAAGAGGTACAATTTGCAATTCTCACCAAGCAAGAAGAACATACATGTGAGTAACTAGGGCCAGAAATTTCTTACATGGTATTATCCAGGGGCCATTTTAATGCTCTACCTGCTCTCTGATACCCCAAGTACAGCCTTTTACACCTGCTTGTAAATAAGGACATGGATGGCAAGGAAAATCAGAAATACTTTGTCCACAAGGCCAGTGATAAAATGTACATATGCTATCTAGGGGTGGCCCCATTCCCACCCCTAGATAATTGATTTGACCGTCAGATGATAACAGGGCACAGGTGAATTGCAGTGACATAAAATATGGCAGACACAGGAAAAGGGTAGCAGGGACCATCACACACATAATGGGGAGTAATCCCAGGATAACGATGTGCTCAGATGTGTGTCTGGTGGGGAGACTGGAGAATAGTAGAAGAAGGGATAGGTTTAAGGGTAGAAAGGTAGCCACATCCCAGAGACATTAATGCACAACAGGCTTTTACCATAGAAGACTTCTGTCTTCTCTTTATTCAGTGAAGAAACACTAGAAATCCTGAAATAAATGGAAAAAGGGAGGGCCCAAGGGCCTAGTTATCTATGCCAAAACACAGCAAGAAAAATTAAGTATGAAACCCTGGATCAACCTCTAACAGCTTTTTTGAGGTGTGGGTCATGAATTTTGCTTGAAGAGGGGCTCATGAATGTTCTTGGATATATTCCTACTTGGACTCTGAAAAGAAGTGAAAATGAGGTGGGGGAAGAATATAATTGAGTAACTATTCAATTATGGCAACTGCTAGCTAATGAAGACCTATTACAACTAAGTTTTTAATATAAAATGTGCTAATTGACTAGGTTGGAGCTCAGAACAAGCATATGGCTAAGATGTTTGATTACCTAGTCTGGTTCCATGTCAGTGATCAACTATAACACTGTAAAAATGAGTGTTTCTATGACAACTACTGAGCTTGCTGACTAAGGAGTGGGTAAGCAACTTGAGGGATGAGTTTCTCCAAATAACGTATGATCCATTAGTCCCCACACTGTGTGACCTGGAAGCTCATCAACTGAATTATGCTTTTTCCTGTCCCTTACTCAAAACATTCATCTTGCTCTCAGCCTTGGCCAAACTTGAATCAGACTCTTAGGTGAAGTAGATTGTATAGTATTTATTTTTTTTTAATGGGAAAGGGTATGTAAATCTATGAATCTAATCTGCTTATAAAAGCAAAACAAGTCAACAGATTCCAACCAGCTCCATGACTAACATTCAAGCTTATGACGAGTGATTGTGATAATTTCTGAAGTTTCTGGATAGGGCCAGTCTCTAAGTCAAAGACAACCTGTATAGGAACTTTCAAGAGATGCGTATTTCATCATCCACAATTTTAGACAAAAACTTTCTTTCTCAATGTCATTCTAAACTAAAATTTAAAACAGGTGTTTGATGCTAGAGGCTGTAACCAAAATATTCCCCTTTATAACCTGCAACTCCGATAAGACTTCCCTCGGAAATATAATGGTTACATAGCCCTTGTACGGCTTTAACAAACCCCTATTTTCTTCTTTCTGCACCATACAATGTGCAGTCTATTTGCACCCATTCAGGACTAAATTACAGATAAAGTTACTGCAAATTTGTTTTCTCAAAAAAGCAGTCAGCCCTAATATCCCTTGAGTAATAAAAGCCTTGTCTTTCATTCAGAACTAGAACTGGCATAATTTTCTCCAAGAAACAAACTCTGCTTCCTGCGACAATGGACCTGTTCTTAAAATTCTGAATGGGATACAGCTCAATTTGCAGGTGTTCAGGTATAAAGGTAAAAGGGCATTTGACCCCCCAACTGGCAATTGTTTCTGTGGTAGGTAACTTCAGTCTCCTAGTTATATCGTTCTATTCGATAAGCTGCCAGAGTTTTCAGCTCTGAATTACAGAGGGAGGCTCAAGTGAATCAATAATTTATACAGATATATCTCATTCATTCTGATGGTATAAAGATACATACTAACAGCCTGCTGCAGCCGCGGAACAAAGCCAGAGAGACATTATTTAAAAAGAAAGAGAGAAAAAGGAACCCATTTATCTATGTGAGGAGAAAACATTACGTAATAATGACCTAATGGCTTATTAATTTTATTTTTCAACTGTTTTTAACAAATACTGTGATGAGATAAATAAGCTCTTTAGGAATCTCAATAAGGTCGCTCTGGCGACTGTGAAACTAACATTTAAAACTTTCCGATGGATGTTACCATAGAATGATGATTTACATAGCCGTGTAATAAAAATCATTTGAAAAGAGTCATGCGTCTAACAAGTTTACATTAACTAGCTTACTAAATCCCTCAACTGTTTCATTACTGAATTTCAATATACAATTATCTTCTAAAGGATGACAATCAAATACATTTAGGGACTGTATACTAAGAGTATTGTTAATATAGCCTTATGCTGTTAGTCATTACCTGGGGAAAATTACATGGTGTTTTATTTACTAATACTATGATGCTTTTATTAACTCATAATCCCTGTGCTAACAGTGGTGCCTTAACCAAATTATAATTAAGAGGCAGCAAATATTAAAAATGCCTACTTTAAAATTCTTCAATCATGTTAAAGGGAATCCTCTAACACATGAGTTTCTCTAAAGGAAAGCAGTTCCAAAAACAGTGTGGTTACGATGTAAATGAATCATTAATAGCATAGATGGCTTAAATAATATTTCCATAAGTTCCTACTGTCCTTAAGGACAAAGCGAATTCATCATGTTTAAAACCATGATAAAAAAATCTTTCCTAGCAACTTTAATTATAAACAGTGACTGTTCTTTACAGATCTGCAAATGTGTTCGAGGATAAGATGCACTAGAAGTTGGTCCCTTGCCCATTTTACCTCTTTCAGTTTAAGGCCTGACATGTGACCAGCTTGGACACATGAACCAACTGCATTCAGACTTGGTTTAGGAAGACTGTGCACAAAATTAATTAGTGCAATAGATCCAGTGACAAGGAGGATAGCAATTAGAAGTAATACTCAGGTACCATCTTTTCTTCCACATGTAGAAATGATTTGTTCCCCTCTTTTCCAAGAAAACCCCTTGGGAAATATGGCAGATGATAAAAGTCGAAAATAAAATAAAAGCACACACATGAGAGAAAAAGAGTGAGAGCTAGAGAGAGAGAGAGAGAGAGAGAGAGAGAGAGAGAGAGAGAGAGAGAGAGAGACACTAATGCTGTGGTTCCTACCTAAAGTCCCGAAGCCTTTTCATGCAATACTCTGGGGCTGCCCACTGTAACCAGTTAACATTTCTGGCCTTCTAAGAAAATATTACTCGTCCTTAAAAGTAGAGAGAGGAAGGAGAAATAATGGAGTGCCCCATTTCTGACAGTCAAGAGGGAGAGGAGAGAAATGTTCCCACACTGATCTCATTAAGATGACAAGAATAATGAGTGTGAATCTTACATATGAATCTCAGAGTAGATAGAGGAAAGCATAAATGTACCCCACATTTACCCTTTTATGACGCCTGATATACTACATTTATTCTCAGCTTCATCTGATACTCCTGTTGGAGGTTTCTGTTACAATATTACAGCTTTAACTTCAAGTTTTGCCGCCGAAGTCATCCGAGTCAGTCATTCAACAGAGTTTTATTGAGTGTGCATGAAAACGGGGAAGATCTGTTAATGGCAACTGAAATGCATCTCAAGCAGAGCAGCCGGAATTTATTTCCTGTCACTGGTTCTAGTAATGGATTAAAAATACTGACAAATGGCATTTTTCAGTTTACAATCTATTTTATTTCCTAGTTCCTTAAACTTAGGTTAAACATTCTAGTCAATTAGAAATAGAACCCAGGTATTATTAAATATGTCTCCAATATCTTTTTGGAGGAAGAATCATGCATTTTCAGCAAACACTGATGGGATAGTTTTCCTTGTGATTTATCACTTTCTGAGGTCCAACATAGAATATTTTCAAATAATAATTTTAAGCTAAATCATTTTTCAAGATTGATACAAATTTTGAAAGGCCATACAGCTCTTAGAAACACAAACCTGTGTTGTTGCAATCATGTACATTACTCAAGCCTCGATGACCCACAGGCCCTTGTACTTAAGGACTTCAAAGCATTTCATACAGTTGATTTAATTTAGCTTTCTTCACTCCAGTAACTCCAATAGCAATAAATTGGTGCACTAAGTTTACAGCAAACTATACCTCACGTAATTCATGTAATGATGTGGACAATACTCTACAAATTCTAATAGCCGCCCCAGGTATGCCCAACTTAGTTTTATTTCAGTATTTCCATCACTTTGTAAAGGGATGTCCTATCCTATTATATTGCTTACTTATATGCTAGAAAATTTTTTGATCTATGTAATTTTAAAAGAAATTTAGGATGAGAGCAACGCAATGAAGCTGGATCACCAGCCTCTCTAAATAATTCAGAATACATGCACCTTTTTTTTTTCCCCTGGCATTTATTTAGTCTAATGAAAATTTAGGCCATGGACAGGTTCATCTTAGCTACCATTAAATCAATATGTATCAATATAGATGGTTTAAACTGTTTAAGCGACTCAGTGAAAATATATGTTTGAAACCTGGGAAATATATTCTTAATGAGCCTACATTTACTTTTGGGAAAAAGTAATTTATACTACTTAGAGGCCAAATGGCATTTCTTTATTTGTTTAAAATGTACCTCACCTAAATACACAGTGAATTCCTTAAGAGTTCTTTATTACCACACACATCTCTGCACAGTGTTTTGGGCAGCTCTAGTATGATATGACCTCAACTCATAGAAAAATTCATCAAAACAGAAGATACACACTTATTACTTAAATTGCAGGATTCATATTAAGCAAAGTGAGCATAGATTTACTATTTCAAGTAGGCAATTGCAGCCCTCCCAGATCAACACATTCCTTAACAGGAAATACCAAGGATCGGAGGTCCAATTTTACACTCTTAGAACTTTACAGGACAAGGTGAGGACAACTTGACGTATAAACTTCAGGAGTTAGAGATAGATGTCTCTCTCTCTGTCTTTCTGTCTCTCTCTTTCTCCTTCTTATCTTTTCCATGTTGCTGTCTTTGAAGCATCCCTTACCAGCAAGTGGAGGGGAAGGAAAGTTGGTGCCTCAGTAAATCCCTTTACCTTTTAGCACTTTAATTTCCTCTACTGTGAAATGATCTCTAAGCTCCTTTTCAATCGTAGCATTCTATGACTTTATCTGCACCCTTTGGAGCCCATACAGTCTCCACCTTTGCAGGCCCCATGACTTTGCCGTGAGGATGGTGCTCTATCTTGAAGCTGAGGTTGGGATAGATGTGTTCCTACTGTAGCATCCTGAGCACACAGCCATGATTCCATTGAATCTACTTGCTACATGTAATGTTTTCATTCAAGAGCTAATACTCTAGGAAGGGCTCTGCAGGCGTGGTGAGAGGATCTATGTTACTATCTATGACATTGCTATTATGGGGAAATGTGTTCCAAGGTCCAAGCCACTGTCTGTCTTACAAAACAGACTTTTACATCTTGTTTGGAGGTTGGAAATCTATATGAAAAATATTTAGTTTTAACTACACATCAACTGAGATTTAGGTGTTAGAAATAAAACTGTGGTGGGAGGCTCCTATTCTGAGAATTTAAACAATGACGGAAACAGTGCACACTCAGACAAACTAGTAGATCCTAGGTTTAAAGGTCTCTCTTATAAATACCAGCTTTCTGGTTGAGGGATACAATAAGCTCTTGCAATGGAAGTGCCAAACTCTATTTAAAATAATTTAAACCAAACCAGGTAAGCTTTCGGTATTGCTGCCCAACTAGAAAAAGTGAACCCAGCTATTGGAATGTCTATATTTATAATTAATTTTCTCTGAGTAGCAGCCATCACTTTACTAACATCACTTCAAAACTATAACACTTCTTTTATAAAACCTAAGTATACTAATTTGTGGATAATTAATGGATGACTTTAAACCTTGGTAATCTATTCTTTTAAATTAAACCCAAAAGACTTCTCTAATTGACTAAGGGAAATAATACTTAATTCACCAACATTTTATGACAAAATTGGATGCTATATTCTTGTTTCCAACATGTAAGCATTGCCTGAAGTCTGCTTAGCAGGAACTATATAGAATATTGACTATGGAAAATGTTGTAGAATTATTTGTATATAGCCAAGTGGGATATAAAATATCATATATTTATATAGTATTTATAAATTGCAATAGTAGAAGTTTTGGATTCCTATGGGGGAACTGGGGAAGTTGCCATGCAGAAGAGCTAGTAGAACATGTATCTTCACTATGTCACCTGACTTTTTATTCCACAACCTTTTTTCCTGCCCATCCGATGAAGACATAATAGGTAATCGAGCTTAATGAAGTATGCTTTTACATCTCTGACATAATGATATTCATTTAAGAATATAAAGATTATCTATTAGTCACAAATACAGTGCAAAGTAAGACAAAACCCATCAAACCCTCATAATGATAGAGGTTATATTACTGAGGCCAGAATTAATGTTCACCCCACTTCTCCATTTCAGTGAAGCACAACAATGCACCCTTGGAATTGGTATGGAGAAGAAAACTCTCATATGGGTTTTCATAAGAGGAAGATTCAATTTTTCTGTCACTAGAAAGTCAAAATTGTTCTTTTAATTGGACTCCAATATATTCAGTGATTTTTGTATAGAGATTACAAATTCTCTTCCTCCAGACTGATTATCTATGGGGATAATTTGCATTGTATGCAAACTACAGAAAATCCAAACTAGACTTTACCACCAAGAGCATGAAAGTAAATATAGTTAAACTCACATGAAACTTCATTTAGAGCATGCATTCTCAACAAAGGCTATATGGCACCCAAGGGAGCAAAAACTGGTTCTTTGAGGAGAGCAAAAAATAAATAAATAAATAAATGTAAATATCACAGTGATTTGTGGCCCTCTGAAACTCAGTACTCCCTGACAAAATTTTATTGCTTAATGTTGAATTTCTCTCATTAAAATAAATGAAAATTATCTCCTTAGGGGGTGAATATGAAAAAGAGAGTAGAGAAACATTGATTTAAGATAAAATAAAAGCTAAGTTTTATCTCTAAAATTTTTGATTCAATCCTTAAAATCAGAATTGACTTTCATTTTTGGCCAAATATCTGTTTACACTTTGATATAATTTCCATCTTTCCTTGCTTTTTAGCTTTTCTCTAATTTTCTCTTCATTACCTCCATTTGAGCCAGTAGCTGATGACTGGTGTGAACACAAGAAATGGTCACTCTTTTGTCTTCACCCTGTTACTGATCTCTAATGTTGCCACTTGCTGAGTGTTGGAACTCTGTCATCACAGCAAAGTGGAGATGCGATGCAGAGTCATAATACACAGACCTACTGTGGTAAGACTGACTACTGGGTCTATACCCAATTCTGACTGGCATCTTAAATGTGCTAAAATATCAAGAAAAGGGACAATGAAAAACAGGAGCAACTTCCGTAACATTTCTGATTAGCTTCTCACTGGGTAAATTAACTCTAATACATTCATAATTCTAAGGTGTATCTTCATAACTGGTCCAATAGAAAAATGGGACAACAGAAAGCATTCTACTCCTATTTCTTAATGTTTACCTGATACAAAGGGGCATGAAAATATGTGGAGTGAACTTACTGTCTAAAGCATATTAATGACTGCATTTATGTTATAATTTATAATCTTTCAGAAGAGTTATTACTCTTCCCAAAATTTTACTAAAAATAAATTATGTACATATCTCATTCATTTCAACCTTTTTCTTTGCAAAAACACTTTTCATATTTTGCAATGGAATATGGCCTGCTATTCTGTTCAGAATGCATGTCCCTCACAGTTTAAATTGAAACTGGAAGATAGACAATTCTTCAGAGGACAAGACCATTGGTTTAGGAAACTGAGGGACAGACAGTGAGACATCGCTGATTTCATTATTTTATAATTTTTGATCCTTAGTCAACTCTGTTGTAAAATCTCTACCATGCAATGTATTTTTTAAGGGTTTCAAAGGTTTTGAAACTGAAACTACCTGATAAGGAATGCAAGGAGGCTGCCTGAGGTGAGATGAGACAGCAGCCATGCAGCAAGCAGGAGACTACACTGAGGCATTGCTGTTCCCCCACCCTCACCTCAACTTTCAGTGCACATACCATTAAGGTTCTTGAGAAGCCTAATTCCTAGATTCCTACATTCAATATAATATCATAGTTATTTTGGTGCTATTTGTAGTTTACATTTAATTAAAATATAGCACAATAGCACTATGCCTGAGAAAAACTGAAATCATTTTATTTTCCCCCAAATCACTCACAGAAAATGTCCCCAGACTATAGCATCTTACTGCTTTAGAGGACAAAGGAGGGAGAGTAGAGATAATAGAAAACGTGAAACACCGTAAGAACTAAATTCGTCTCATTATAAATATAAAATAAAATTTAAGAGGAATAAGTTTTTCAGAGAGTAGTAGTCTCTAGCTTATGTGAGTATCTCCCTCCAAAGAATAGGTGTCCCTTTTGCTGACATCTATTAAAACAAACAAAAAAGGGCACTAGCACCATTTAAAGAGAACTGAGCACTGCTTTCAGGAAGTGCTGTGTTTGTATATATAACAACTATAAAAAAACAAAACCAAAGACTATACATTTAAATAGCTCTACAAACTAAACTAGAGCATCGCTCCTCAAGAAGGCTTAGAGAGATCTAGTTAAAATGCTTTGTTCTATTAATATCTGATTTGCTACATTTCCTAAGTTTCAGGGTTGATTTTAGCTAGTTGTGATCAATCCTAATATTCTATGCTCTTCTCAATTGTGGGTCTTTGATGCAATTCTAAGAATTTATATGCAATGCTTTCTAAAAGGTACCACTTGAAGAAAAGCTAATTTTTCATACGCCAATGTTTGAAAAAAGTTATTCTACCCTGGAATTCAGATAAATTTATGGGAAAATGTATATTTTGAGTATCAACTTGAAGTGCCAGCATGAACTGAGGACAGAATCTACTTACTAAAAGTAAAACTGTCGTACTAGAATCTTCTAGGTGTCAAAAATCTTTGACTTTGTAAAAGGAATTTTAGGCAACTTTGGAGGTATACAATCTTCTAAATCAAAGAAATTCTATATAAGCTTTCTTCTTTCCTCACACATTTGTGAAGGAAATATGTTTAATGCACCTTTAAAATTTGTATAAATTAAAATGGACGTATTGTTTAGTAAACTTGGTAAGTGTTTCTATCAGAAAACCATGAATGAATAAGGTGTGGGCAAAAGAGCTTGGAAGTTTAGATTACAGTATTTTCAGGAAAAATCAAGAGTATTAGGGGTAGGACCATCAGTTATAGATCATTTTCCTTTAGTACTTGTTTCTTTGATTTTGGGGGGTCCTCCTGTTTTGCTATGGTGGGGAAAGCAACAAAAATGACATCCGCAACATTTCCGATTTTTCTGCTAGCACTAAAATAAAATTGTTGCAACTATAACAACAAAGAATTTCTATAAAAATCATTTGAAAATTGCCATGGACTAGACGCAAAATTTGATTGGTGTGGTATTACTGATGTCTCTGAAATGTTTAAGATAGAAATTTGTGTTGGAACTTAAAGTTACTATCCACATGTAGTATGATCACCCTATATCGTTCAGTAATGTGAATGCTAAGACGTGAACTACTGGTGACGTAGACATTCTTTTGTTTTCACATTGATATTTCTCCTTAAGTAATGCTCCCTTTTTCAGTCCTTGGACATGGAAGGTCACTTAAAGTGTCCTTATTGCTTGTACAAACTTAAAAAAAAAATCCATATGCTGTTTAATAGCAGCAGGCTTTATACCCTGGGAGTACTTGATAAGGTATCTTTGAGAGCCTGTTGTCTTCAGATCGTTGTATTACATCCCATCCTCTCTGCAAGTTCAGTTCCTCTTCCTTTGCTTGTGCTTCCTCCATTTTTTTTTTTTTTTTTGTAATCATTTGGCTACACAGAGCTGCCTCATGTCATTCTTTGCATGCATCATCTCTGTTTTTTCTCTCTCCCTGCATAAAGCCCAGCATTTCTGGGAGTAGCTGTCGTCCCCAGTGTACTCCTTTACTAAAATGGGGATTGAATGAAGGTGGAGCACAAATTATCTGGAAGCAAAGGAAAACCAGGCATTTGAAAGGACCCAGAAAGGAACGAGTAATGAACCAGAGTGGACTCAGTGAATTGCTGAAGAGGGAATTCTCAGTTCTGAAACAAAAGGAACACATGGATACCAAGGAAAACCTAAGGAGAGATTCTCAGTAGGAAGCCTGCCTCTTAGGCTGGTCAGTACAAAGGGTTGAAGCCAGTAGCCCTCCAGATAGCAACAGAAACAAATGTATTTCATAAGTACCCGTTAAACATTCAAACATGCCGTTTTGGAACACAAGGTACTTTGCGGAGTTGACATCTCTTCATAATTCATGTTCATTGTTCCTCTAAGTAAAATATGTGTCTCCCTGTAGTTATTCTGTTAGGAATTGTACTTTAAAGGCAAGAGGGTATTTTTGATAATGCACATCTTAAACTTTTCATTAAACTACCAAATTTAAATTCTACCTTTTTGTGCACTCTGACATTTTTGTCTGGCATTTTCATTAATTTTGCGACATACATAAATGTAGCTGAAATGTTAACTGATCAATACTTTGTCTTTCTCATGTAGCACTAGCACTCTGTTCCCTAAGGACCACACAGCAGAACAGAAATTAAATGTGTAAAATATCAAATGTTAATGTTAAACACAGCGGCACTTACTGTATAACGACAGAAAAGGCTAAAACAATTCCAAATGGACAGATGGTACCACAAATTATCTACAATCACATTTAAAGATTAAAGTTTGTCCTGTAAAATAATTCTTTGACGCACACTGAAGTGTGTCCTTTTACTGATAGCTCAGTTGTCCAATTATTTTTGTGCTCATTACAGTGAGAAATGACAGTACTGAAAAGAAAGAGAGAATGTGCACTCTTTTTTTTCTCCATGTTGCACCCACTGACATCCGCAAGAACACAAATGTCTGGTCAAGAGCCTGCTGAAAATTAGGCCCAATTTATGAGACATTTCCACGTCTACAATAGACGATTCCAAAAGACAAGCAATGCCTTCTGCACCACGTACATCTGTGTTCGCTCTCAATATTCATAGGCATACAATATTCATAGTAAAATTTAAAAACCTAATTCATGGCACACAAAAACAAGGACATCCCCAGGAACGTGTGTGCTTATATTTTATCCATCACCTTCCAGGCTGATTCCAGCTTCTAACAGTCAGCCCACTTTGAATCTGCCCACGACACACAGGGATACTGCTGAACAGGCCAGAGAAGCCCTAACCCTGCATTTCTCGTTCTCTCCACTTTACCTGACACTGGGACCAAAAAAATGTGTTGTTTTACCATGTTGACTGCATTATTCTACATTTATTTTTGGATAGTAAATTAGAAAAGAAAAACAAAACAATAGAAAAAAGGCACTTCAACACGATAAAAGTTTACTGATCTGGGCCTAAAACCAAGCCACATGATGGTACAAATGCACATGCTCCATGAGGCAGCTGCATTTATTAAAAAGTGGGCCAAGTGGAACCAATATTATAATAATAGACCCATGATCCATCAACAGGGGATGATGGCAACAATATGTTTGTAACAATGGGGTGCTGCTCATACCCTTCTCCTAATGGAAAGCAGCTCGTTTCAATAAACGGGCCTTAAAAGCCTCTAGTTATGCAATGAGATCTTTGAAACATTTCTTTTTTAAATACCCACATCATTTAATATCTACAAGATAAATAAAAATCCTACAAGCCTTTCTTTCTGAATGGTTATGACATTAAGATTACATGATATATATTTTAAAAGCTCTTTTAGAAAAGAAATAATACCTGCTGTGTGGCTTTGGCCAAGGTACTTAACTTTCCTGTGCCTCTGTTTCTTGTTCTATATATTGGAAAATAATAGTATCTACCTCATACTAAAGTTGTTGGAAATATTAAATTCATTAATGCATGAAAAGCACTTTCATGTATTAGTGCCTGAAAAACACTTCCCTGGCATATAAATGATTAATAAATATTAGTTGTTGTTATGATTATATAAAGATCTTTTGGTATCAGAATTTAATCTGAGGTTAAAACAGATGATTGATAGAGGATTATGAATCAGTTGCGAATGTAAATGAAAGGTCTAGGGAAAATGACTGCAACAGCATTAAGTGATGTCTATCATCATTTAATAACTAGCTTTATTAGAGCAAACCCTTATTTATCTGGCATCATTGAATAAAGAGTTTCTCCACATAAGAAAAATTTTCAAATTGACTGACTGGTTCATTGGTGGGTCAATTGATTTAGATAGCCATTCATATGGAGATGACTAAGTGTTAGATACTTTGTAGGTGATGCTGGAGTACCAGTGAAGGGTCCCATTCTCATGGCCCTCTCAGTTCAGGTCTAGAGAAGTGAAGTTTGGTTTTGTGTGTTTTCATCACATTCAACAGAATGTAATTTTGTTCTTCTTTCTTTCAATGGAACACTTAATTATTGTTTCTTCTCAAAAATACTCTTAATGTGTGTTCACATATTAGTCTGTGGTCTTTTTTTGCACCATCAGTTCCTGTTTCAGCAGTCCCTTTTCCTAGTACTTTTATTTTGTCCCCTCTCCCATTTTTTGCAAATGCGTGGCATTCAGCTTGTTTCACAGGACTGAGTCGGACAGAAGCTGATCACCAGCTAAGAGATATTACATTCCTTACTCAGTGAACTTTGACTCTTGTATGAAATCACTTTATTATCATGTACATGAGCCTAAGTTTCTCAGAATTTCAGTGCCTGATTTTTTAAAAAATTTTTTTAATCAGAAGAAAATTTTGAACAAAGTCTGCCATCTTGAATGAGTGACTTCCAGAAGCCGGATGAACTTTATGAAGACTCACACAACACATTGTAATGCTAAAGCGTTAAAAATGAATGTTCCTCAATAAATGATATCATTATATAGATTTCCTGTTTTCAAATTTCACAAACAGCTGTGGGGAATGACTTTGAAAGAAGTGAATCAAAGATAGCAGCATGACCTTTTTGGTAGACTATTACTGCGTCTGTCATAAGGCCCCATGGAATGATGGCATAAAATAAACAAAGAAAACTCAATATAATTTTTTTCCTCATTAATGTCAAAGTGGCTCTATGATAGCGAAAAATCATAATAAACTTTAACAGTACCCCGATGTATTTCTTATGTGAAAGAACTAAATAAAAGAATATTGAAAGAGGCAGATTTTCTTTTCTAAAACTGAATGATGATGACAATCGCTTTCTTTAAGGAAAGACAACCACATGTCTACGGGAAACAGGCTGCCTAACTTTCTAGTAACTTACAACACAAAGGGACATACACATTCTTTGTTTCATGTGCTCAAGCATTAATGAAAGTCCCATACAAGGCCTGAGAGGAGGACAGAGCTCGAAGTCCTAAACAGATGTGCAGATACTCATTGGAATGGTAATAGTAAAATGCTGATTTCTTACTGTAATTAAGGCTCTTCTTGTAAGCCCCCGTAATAAAGTCATACTCTGCTAAACTGGCAACTATAAGGAAGCCTAAGGTAATCATATTCTAACAAATATGACAATAAAATAAAGGATTTCAAAGGAAGGACTCCACTTAAACTTCAAACTGAAATCCTGAATAAGCAAAAATAATGTGAAAGCAGAAAATTCCAGCTAAAGCTCAGAGGAAAGTATTATTTCGGATTTTCTAGCTTTGCAAGTTGGTCTCCTCAGCAGTTTTTAAATAACCAAAGTAAAAGGCTACAAGATGAACATTGTGAGAGGACTATTTGGATCTATCAAATTCTCACTTGTGCCTTTTTAAAAACCGGAAAATCTCAGAAATAATAAAATACCTCTTAAATAGGTCACATCCACTTCCAATTGATTCACATATTAAAGTTATTTCCAGCTAGCATTCTACTGCCAATGATTTTCATTAAAAAAAAAAAAAATCTATACAATTAAAATGAGAATGATCAAGATTATTAATTTTTTAACACTAAGGACTTTTCTTGGCTCTGTTATTGGGATTTGGGATTATGTAATACATAAAATCTTACTTTTTAACTGTCACGCAGAAAATCATACATTGGCGGAGATATTCTGCTTTCCGGAAGTGGGGGGGGGGTAAGGAATGTATTCTTGGACTCAGACCTTGAAGGATCCATCAGGTTCCTGCCCACGGCAAATCTGTCCCGTCAAGTCTTAAAAAAGGAGTTTTTAAATGGCCACATCAACATAACTGTTACTATAGCCACAGAAACTCACAGCTATGATTACTGAATTTAATGAATAACAATGTAAGTAATACAGTATGATCATACCACAAAAGCAGCAAGGCTCCTTGGGGGCGAGTCCCAATCAAAGCAACTATTAACGTAGTATGCAGCATTTACAAGCACCATGACACAACGCTTCGTCCTGATAAAGTTTCTTAGTAGCAGCTGTAAGGAAAATGAAATATCATTAGAATTTGCAGAACTAAAAGCCATCAGCTATGTTACAAAATTCTTCAAGCTTAGTCTGATTTTAGAAGGATTCAGAAAGTTAATAAAGTAGTAAGAATATATCAAGCAATTTGACTCATGAGTTAAAGGAAAAGAAGTATCTCTGGAGAAAGGGGAAGAAACTGAATTAAAAGAGCAATTTCTTAGCTAAACGTATTTTCTTAAATAATATTATCAGGTAGGTTGGTCTACCTTTGTTCAAAAGAAAAAAAATTTCCAAAGGATTAAAACTTTTTTTTTTTTTTTTGCTGCCTCCATACTGTGAACCTTAAATATATTTTTCAACTCTTATGTTTTAAGATTCTTTAAATGCTTTAATTTCAAGATATTTCAAAGTGAAATGGATAACTTAGAATGTTTTATTTAGGGTCTTAGAGAAAAACCTGTCAAGTATTGCTTTATTATAGAAAACATTTTTTTAAACCATGTTAGTAGGGTTCTCCCTTTCTTACAATCATATTCTCATTCCCTCTCTCTCTCTCACTCTTCCTCTCCCTCTATCTTTCTCTCCCTCCCTTTCAGTCTTGATCTCTCTCTTTCCTATAATAAATTTAACCTATATTTTCTCATTATTTTTTCATAATTTTGCAGTTAGGAAAAAATGTATGGTAACCAAGTGCTTTACAAAATGTTTTACTAAAAAATGTATATGAAAATCGATATAACTTAAACTTAATTAAAACTAAGGCATGACTACAACTATAAAAACAATAGTCAATACACTAGATGATGGTTCAAAAAAACTACCCACAGCTATGTTAATAATTAGAATAATATGTCTGGAAGTTAATATTTTGTTCCTTCCAAATATACTTCAATGCTGATCTGGTATTTTAAAGAAGGAGCTATGTAAAATTTACTAAGGTCATATGGGAAAAATATGCACGTGTAAACATAGATACAAGTACATGCATACCAGTTTTAACAAGTTGTTAAAATTGAAATTCCTTTCAGGCAAAGTTAACAGCCTCCCTATTTGTTTTTATGCTTGGTCTCTGACCACTTCCTTTAAAAGCTATTTTTATTATTTTTATCTATTAATTGTGGAAAAGTGTATCTGCATTTCTATTTAGATAGATATTGCATTTGCAACTCATGCACTGTCTTGAAACAACCAAAGATCCCACTGTTTACTCTGGCGAATTGATTGGATTAAAAATAAAAATCTTTTTAGTCTTATAGTAGCACAGAAAATTATTAAATATTTTAACACACACAAATGAGTTCTGTAAACTTTATAGTCATAATAAATGCATTTTATTTTAGCTGCGTTCATTAGAAGTAAACATTTTTAAAGGGGTAGCTTAGTACCCTTAACTTGATTAAAACCTAATTTAAAACTATAAGTCTAATTATAAGATATCAAGCCTAATTTTAAATTCCTTCATGACAGAAAAATCAGAGTTCCTGATTTTCTATTTTCTTGACTAAAAATACCAATAAAAGTTCACTTCGAAAAGATCACAGTCAAAATGTAATTAAGAAGGTTTCCCTTAAAAGATGGAGCCCCCTCTCTTGTGGATTAGAGGGAAGAGCTTTATACTGGGCTCGCTTTACACACACCTGCATCATACCTGTGGGTGGTCTGGACATATATTTGAACCTCAGTTTGTGGTGTTCTCATTTACACATTCCATGGCAATCAAATTGTATTTTATGTTCAAAATGATCACTCTTTTGCTAACGCATGAATACATACCCATTCTATGCAGCGTCTACAGTATCCCCTTTCTTTTCTGACCACCCCCGTCTAATTTATTAGTTTGGTATTGTCCTTGTTTGATCATTTAAGGAAAGGAAGGGAAGAGAGAAAAAGAAAGAAAAAAAAGCCATTTCACATAAGTAGATCAAAAATGTCATAGTCTTCCCCCCTCCATACCTCCAAAGTTTATTTGAATTAACGTAGATGTTTTACAGATATAATCAGGTCTTCCCAGAGGGATTAATCTTTCCTTGCTTTTTACCTGTTTAGAGAGTCTGTTTTCCTCTTCAATGTACTTCTGTTCTTTGGGTATTAATGTTCGTAAGCTGGCTTTCACCTATACATCAACATATGTGTCTGTTATGAATTAATATATTACAAATGTTTACAAGTTTTCATGCAGTTCAATTTGCAATAATTTCTAAAGTTTCAAAGTCCTGGCTGCTGTGCTCATAAAATATAAATGTATACAGTTGCACATGCATGCGCCTCCATTTCTTACGCAGGCAGGCAGTGGCCAGAGCACAGCCGCAGCGGCAGCAGCCAACTATAACAGAAAGTGTGGGTGTGCCAGGCAGTGGCAGAAGCATATTCTCCAGGATACATCAAGGTTTAGAGAAAATGAGGAATGACAGAAATTCTCTACAAATCAGGAACAAAAGCTTTCATGAAACTGAACTCTTTAGCAGTACAAAAAAGCCAAAGTTAAGACTTACAGCATTAAAAATCACATCTATTTCAAGATAGATGACCCCTTTTGTTGGCCCTGTCAGCTGCTTGTTTTTCAAGACGTAGGCTTTCTGTTCACCATTTTGAATCTGCGGGAAAAGGACATGACAGCCGTCTGTCTCACGGTCTCCACTGAATACACTCCCTCAGTGACCTTTGACCCCCAGCTGCTGAAACTGACAGAGAACCCAAAACAACTGTGGCAATTCTGACAAGTACCTGTTCATTACCAGGATCAAGTCTGTCAGGAAAAATTAACTATCATGGGATTCAACATGGCCGTGAATTGAGTATGTTAAAATTTTTAGTGTTCTTATTACAGACCTTGGTTGAGAAATGACAGATATAGAGCTGAGGGTTTTTTCTTTTTTTTTTTTCTTGAGCAAAAGCAACACGGGGCAGTGTGTCAGGTGAATAAAACTTACAGACAGCAATGGTATAGCAACTTTGCCCAGAAAGTCAGCACTTCGATCTCGATCTTCATCATAAACTGTCACTTCAAGAACTGAATGGATATCTTTAATGTTGCTGCATAATAAATATATGTAAGAAAAATAAAAGACTTCATCAGTGGGGACAAGAAGAAAAACACTTTTGAAAATTTAGATAGCTCCAGCTGATTTTGTGTGTATGTGTTTTTATGTAAGCTATTTGCATATACACATATACAAGGTAGCTTGGTATCTGACAGAATTTCCCACAATGCATCTTAGTAGACTACAGTGATGGTTCTATAACTGGAACTTTGAACACCATCATAATTTCAAGTTATAATTTTTTAATGAAATATAATTTTCTATCTGTATGGGTAATTCCATTCTGTACCAAAACAGAATAAGTTATTGTAAACTAAAAAAAAAAAATAAAAGAACAAAAACAAAACACCAATAATTGGCACTGATAGATTTTAGACTTTTCCTTGTTCTCATTAGCACAACAGGAATTATCACAATTCCTGTCTTCCATTACTCCCACAGAAAACATCACTAGATTTGATATCACAGTATATTTAATATAATTTTTTTTATGTAATAGGATATCTCCTTTTTGTTTACAGCTCCCACGAAAACATTGACTTATTTCTGTTGGGTTTATAGTAAAAATTAATTAACACGGAAATCAGAATGGAGAAAATGTAACATTGATAGCTACTGTACCACCCTGGATTTAGAAATTAAGTAGTGTTCCATTGTGTTCCAAAGACAACATATGGTAATAAACAACTGTGAAAGCTCTTCATATTTTTGTTTCTGGAAAAAAAAAGCCCCAATTGTTGACAGGATTTATTCTTTGATCAAACTGTTTACCAAGAAAACATGAATTAAGAGAAGACAAAAAAGTGACTATATTCATTACTGAAAGACTGCAATCACATGTGAGAAGAGGCTTTATCAGGGCACAATCAATTAATGGCTTTGATAATAAATCAAACCTATTCTTTCAATTATACATTCCAGAGGAAAACACGCTCCACAACCTTCTTAGGAGTGCAAGTCTCCTGACCAGGCTTTCATCTCTTATAAAAATGTGGAATTCCTTAAAGATAAATTGGTCAGATAATTAAATCTGATTAGTTACTGGCTCTTCAGCAGAGCCATTATAAGAAATTAATGAGGAATTTAGCAGTTTTTCATACACCCCCAAAAAAACTATGTTAGGAAACTTTTAAGAATCACTTTTGTTTGGAGTTTTCCTTTGTTCAGAGTTCATTACTAAAGCCCAGTTTAAAAAAAAAAAAAAGAAAAAAGAAATGAATTTAGGAGATAACTATAGCGTAGCATCGGCAGCTTTTACAGTGCATGATCAAAATGGTTTACAAACTTTTTTAAACAAAGGGAAAATTAACTCATAGGTTGTTTTGGTATCTAGGACAATACTTAATATTCTTATTGTACGAAAATGCAACAAACCAAAACTAAAGCATCTGCCGAATTCGAGACCAGATTGTTTGCTGATTTGAGCAATGGAACAAATAGAGCTTTGTCTTCCTTGGTGTCAATGCAATTGGGGAGAATTTCAATAGAAAGTATAAAAGGAAGAAGCAGTATGGCACTTCAGCTAATGGGAGCAAAATCCTTAGTCAAATCAAATAGAAAGCACTGTTTTTTAAAAAAAAAATCTGTGAAAACAAAGAAAAATGGTGTACCCTTTCCCCAGGTTTCATTATCAGGAAGGTAATGCAATTATGATATTTATTGTTGCTAGCAAAGGCAGCCCAGAAGCATGGAGTTGTTAATCAGTTAAGAATAAACAACCACACACAATCTCAAAATTAATATCATTCAGCAACATTTTGAAATGAGCTCAAGGGAATTATCACTTACAATGTGAAGACTTTGTTCCACTCAGGATTCAGGTTTTTGTAGACGGTATGTGTGAGCAGCCTATCATTGTTCAGCTCAACTACACAAAATGGGTCACTTTTACCTATAAGAGATTTGGGGGGAACATTTTTAGTATAAACTGCACCCACAGCTCAGAGTATCATGATCATGAGCATATCTCTTTCCTAAAATGCTTTACAGAAAAAAAGTGAAACACAGTCTCAAAATTTTAGAAAAACAACATCAAAATAGAGTTAGCTGTAACTGGATGATGTTAACAATCATTGTGATTCATTGAAATTCAGCACCACAGAAAAGTAAAAGAAAGCAAATTATATAGTTGGTATGTCAATTGGCAAATTTTTTTTTTTACAAAAATAATAATATAACTGGCAATTATGAGGGGCACGTGATGCATGTCCATCCCTAAATCAGTTTTTAATTAATTCAATAACGACCATTTGAAAGGTTCAGCCTCTTTACTTTTAAATGCATATATTTTCCAACTCATCTGACTCACTAGTAACTCATAACAGAAATTTCTAAGCAAGGTGATTTTGGAAAAACTGCTATATTGCAGAATTACCACATTTTAATCTGACTTAAGAGTCTCTTCTGAAATATCTAAGGCATCACGAAAAGGTAAATTAGACCCTCGGAGGCAGAAAAAATCCTGCCATTTGAAACAACCTCAACAACCAATCTGCATGTTAAAGAGCAGTTTTTTTTATTGTCCATTGAAAGCAAAGGCTTTGGAAGTTATCATCTGTTTACAGCAACTCTGTTTTGCCATAGTCAAATCTTGTCCATTCAGCAATTATATTTTGTGATGTCCTCGATATTTGGAATGACATGTCCTATGTTATAAGAACCCGTAAAGTCAGAGGCTCTACAGGGGCAGCATTAGTGATATTAGTGCAGCATGCGATTTGTTTGATACCTTATACAAATGACAATGAAATCAATATTTAGACAAAGCTGTCCAGAGGTCATATCTTTTAAACTACAATATTGATTTAGACTACATAAGAGGTTAATGTGCATATTATTAACTTTAATGATAAAGAATAATTGTTTTAAATGCATTGTGAATTGTAGTCACAGTAGTTTACACTTCTGTGAAAGCTTAAATATCATTGAAGATTTTCAATTAAATTTTAATAGGAAAGAATTCATTAGCTATCAGTGACAGATAAGCTATGTATTCCCACATAGCAGTATATTTACTTTCCACATTTTAATTCCTAAAATGTGCTATACAAATTTTGACTCACCTTTTTGTTAATTTTATTTTTAAAAGGAGATATGTGTGTATTAGTTCAGTGGCCTCATATACTCCAGGATAATTACATAATTTAACATTATAGTAGTCTTCTCACTCTTTGATCTCGGGAATAATTTTCCCAAAAAGAATAGAGAAAAGTACACCTTTGAGGTCTGGTGAAAAATTTACCTGTGGTTTAGGATCTGTGTTATCGTTTTTCCCCCCACCTTCATTCTTATTGCCCTACCTGCTCCCATCCTCACTTACATCTCACACACACCATGGAAGAAAATATTGAAAAGAAAATATTTTGTTCACTAAAACACATCATAACATGTTTTATTTACCGCATCAACAACTTTATTTTCTTCCACAGAATTCAGGCATGAGCATAAAAAGTTGACTCAGTTTTCAAAACTTTACTTATTCTTAATGCTCGTATTAATTATCTTTATTCTACCTACTGTTGTGCTGGGTACTGTATGGTATGAACAAAAGAACAGAGGACATAAACTACAACCTCGACTCGTTTATAAAAGGTGTTGGAGAGATAAAATATATCTGTTGTAATGATGAGAGAGGAAAGGAAAGCCGTATTTATAGTGATAGAATTCCAAGTCAAAAGAATAACTACTTCACTTTCACTTTAGACAGAACTTTAAATGATTAGCTTTGGAAATATTTACTTAAAAGACCATTGTAACTGTCCCTCTTCCTTGCACCTCCTTTTAATTTCCCTCATACATCTGTACACGTACACTCATGTTAATCTTAACTTAGTAAAGAAACGACTATATAAATACAACACTTTTCGGTATTTCTGTTTTCCCATTTTCACTTGCTTTACTTCAATCACTACTCTATTTCAACTGACTTGGCTTTACTGGCCATCAAGTAACCAACAATGTGTAACAGATTCAGTCAAAATTGCACCACCTCTCCAATAGCAAAACACAAGAACCTACTCCAGAGACCAATATCTATGGGAGAAAAACTGTACTTCAAACTTCTAACAGCAGAGGATAAAAAGCTTTACTTGATTTTTTTCACAGGCATTATATTCACTTGTGTAAGAAGTTTCCAATACTTTTAACCAACCCCATGGAAAGTCTCTTAAATCACCACCTTCTTTGTCACTATATCTTCATTTGCTGACAAAAGAAAAAAAAAAAAGATCTGGAGTCAGTGATTGGCTGAAAGATATTAAAGAAACAAATTCTGCTCTTAATGTTTAACACTTTCCCTATCTTGTTAAGAAATTAATACATTTACCAAACCTCATGCCCATGAGACCATGGCTATTCACATTTTCTTAGTTGATTATTTCTCAACACCATTCCTAGGGAAAGCCAGTATCAGCCATCCATCATCACATTACTTACTTTCTCAGTCACTCTTTTCTATTGAAATAAAGGTGTTAAAGCACCAGAGACCAAAATAACAGTGTGAGCACCTTCTGAAGCCACTTCTCAGTCATTTTACTATTCTAAATTCCAGTGGCACACGATCATTGTCAAAAATATTGTCCTATCTGCACTTATCTTATACTTTGAAATGGATATGCAATACAATTTTTAAGAGACCATGTTATTAGACACTAGGAGGAGTGTAATGTTACTTCCATTTTTTTATTTTTGAAGAGCCTTTGCCTAAGACCAAACTCCTATTTAACATGGCTTTCATTTATACTGATTTTTCCCAATCTAAAAAATCCATTATTCTTAATGTGCTTACAGTTATATGAAAGACTGAACTGTGCTCAGTGACATGAACCAACCCTTGAAAATTCTGTCATTTTACACTTCTCTGAAAGCCTTTACTCTCAAGTTTAACACCTTTGATGTCTTCCCAGAGCCTCTAGGTTAAAATCCACATGGTATGGCATGAGCTATAGTCTTTCAGCCTCATCTCCAATCTCAAGACCTTTTTAAGACCCTCACTTGAGCTACACTTTTAGAATCCTCAAATACTCCATGTACTTCCAAGAGCGCTGAGCAAGGCACTGAAGTTCAAAGTGAGAGGCCCGTGGTCTCCAGGAAAAGGCCTAAACTTTGGAGGCTGAGCAAGCTGGGATTGAACACTTACTCCATGATTCTGAGCCTGTTCCTTTATGCAAAAAAACAGTGACCATAACAGCCTCTTACAGAGATAACAATTAGAATATAACTAACACAATGTCTGGCACACTAGTAGGGCATCAATAAATAATAGCTTTAAGTAACATCTTTTCAAGCAGAAAAGATCATAATGTTCTTTAAAGTACAAAAACATCAGGAAACAAGTCACATCTTGAGTTAAATCTCCTAGTCAAAAGCGTAAACATTTGTAAAATATTTTACAAAAAATATTAGCAAATAAAGGTCAATTATAATACTTACAATAATTGCAACATTTACTGAATTTTTATTATAAGCCCAACATTATGTTTTATGTTCCTTTGCTTAAAATTTTATGAGAAAAGAACTTTCACTATCCCCATTGTACAGATGAGGAAACTGAGGCTGGAAGATTATATAACTCACCAGGCTATACAGGTTGTAAGTAGTGGAGCTCTATTCAAACACAGGTCTATCTGACCTTCAGAGCCCTTGCTCTATTTCTATGGTCCATGCTCCCTTCAATGACATGTATTTAAATGCAAACCACTAGGCAAGACATTTCCCAATAAGTATGTTATATTTCAGTAGTTAGAAGGCCACACAAAGGATGAACTGGTTAACATTTTGACTATAGATTCATTCATTCAACAAATATGTATTACTTACCACATATCAGGCAGTGTTTTATGTGTTGAGGAGACGTAAGTGCATAAAACAAATAAAAATCCAACCCTGAGTTCATGTAATTTGCATTGAGGAAGGAGATAGATAATGAATAAGCACATTTTATAGCATTTTAGAAGGTGGTAAGTTCTATGGAGAAAAACAGAAATGGGAAGGGCGATGAGAAGTGCTGGTATACCTGTGTGAGTTTTAAAAGGGCTGTCAGAAAAGGTCTCTTGACAAAGTGACATTTGGGCAAAGGAATGAAGGAGGCATGGGAGTGAGCCTTGGGTTACCTGGAGGAACAGATCATGGAAAGGTCAGCGAAGTGACTGTCTGATGTTTTTAGGAATATCCAGGAAGCCCGTGTGACTGGAGGAATGGATTGTGGCAAGGAGCGTGTTAGATGACATAGAGAAATACGGGGAGGGTGCAGGATGTGGCCTTCACTGTGAGTGTGAGGGGAAGCTTTTGGAGGGATCTAAGGTGATGCGGGACATGATCTGATGATTGCTATTTGGAGAATGGGTAGAGAGAGGGCAAAGGAAGAGTTAGGAGGCTATTGCAATACTCAGGTGATAGAAAGTGGTTACAATTTGGATGTATTTTGAAGGTAAAACCAACAGGAATTGAAGATGTCAATATTGAACAATCTATTACGCTTGAATTATTTGGAGATATAAAACAATTCACTGAGCTTAGCCAAGCCTGTCTTTTTCCCAAGGTCAAGAAGCATTCAACAAAATGCACAGACTGAATATCAGAAATCTGACAAGACTATTTAGGTAAAGAAAGATCAGGCAATTTTACATTTAACTTCTAAAAGTTATTTTACAGGTATCAATTATGGATGCCAAATCAGGTCATTACATACTGTGTTATTTTTGGCTAATTTAGCAAGTATCCTTCTGCCACTGCATGATTCAAGGGCAATTAAAAATTAACATCAGTTTCAACCAACATAATAGTAAACATGCAATATTGAATTCTATAAACTTACTACTAAAAAGCACACTATCGTTTATTTTAGAGACATGGCTACACACAGTTAATGTGCTTATCTGGTTTGCTAAATGATGCTTTAAATGACTGGCTTTTCAGTTCCTAAATTTTGCAGCCCTGATTATGTGCCACTTAAACAAATGAAACCAGTCACAGAAATACCAGTGATGGACCTAACCATTAATTATCTCCTTAATTATTCCTTCCTTTCATCCTTTTATCATTCCAGTTATACCCTGTGCTATGCTGCTTTGCTTGCTGATAGTATCTGAGGAGTGAGGTTGACTACAGGATGGAGTGTTGATGTCTGTAAAGTGCACGATACTCCCCAAAGCTCTAGAGAGTGATGCAGTGCTGTTCCCTGTAATGTTTTTATTCAGTTTAGTACGGCTAGAAATGCAAGGAATAAAGGCAGCATCCCAAATTGAAGTGTATTTTGTGTCTGGTCATTTTTGGCTATTTGAAGAGCTTAAATGTATGGGAACACAGATTACAGAATCTCTTGTCTCCCACGTACTCATTCCTGTCAGAAGACTAAAGCAGACCTGTGAGTACCAGCTGGCTCTTCCTTAACCTCCTCCATTTTGGCCAAAAAGTGCCTCTCCCTTTCCTTGGCAGTGCAGGAAACTGTGTATTTTGGTTTGGGTGCAAGATAGGAACAGCAGCAGCAGTGCTGGGTGAGGACGAGGACAGTGGGGTTGATTACATTAAGCACCAAGACAGCTGGAAGAGAAGCTCAGCCTTCCTTGAGAACATGGTAATTTTCCATGTTGACAATATTCTAGAAAGAAATTGGAATACCTTTTGAAGCATTAATTACTTATGGAGTGTCTGCTTTTCTCAACTCAGAATTATAAGGATGATTAAGACATAGACCAGCTCTCAAGGCACTCACAATTTAGTGGGCATGACAGACATGTAAATACACAATTATAATGCAGGGTGGTAAGCACCGTAATAAAGGTAAGTGAGAGGCTTAATAAGAGCAATGGGGAGGAAGCACATCATGCTCTCATTCTCCAACAGGAAGGGGAGAAGGAAGCACATACTTTTCCCCAATGGAGATGACCCGGGTGATCTGTGGTGATTACACATCTCTATCACCAGCAATTCTAGACGTGAAGGACAATTACATAAAAAGAAGACTAACAATTTATGATCAGGGATATTTCGCTTAAATTTACTTGTGCATCCTTTTAATAGGGTCTCTATAATGCAAACATCTAGACATGTTACATAACTACTATAAAATACTTAAAAATACTATGTGATGACTGATGAGTTTATACATAATCTAGTTCAATACTATGGACTATATTTTTCCCTATAGATTTTCATAGGGAAAAAAAAACACACCTCTCAAGGGAATTAAAATTAGAAAGAGAACCTTTTACTCTAACTTATAAAATCTGTAACAGATTTTGAAGCCTATACTCCATCACCTCAGTTCTTCTTATGGTGGAAAGTCATTCCTACAACAACAAAAACAATTGTCAGAATTGTCTCCGAGGGGCATCTTTTCTGGCAATCTTCAAAACGGCACTGAGGATTAAATGTGGTCGTGGACTGGCTAATTCTCTCTCACTCTTTAGCCCTTGATCTTTGAGGTCACAGTACTGACATATTTATAAAGAACTGTGGGAAAGTCTGCACCACCCCTGCTTGCTTGCTACCTGTTTTGTGGGCAAGTGAACGACTTCAGTTTGTGCAAAATGCTGGTTTGAGCATTAAAGTCACTCAAAAGATACTGAATGATATTCTTACTCCCAGAATAGAAAGTTAATCCTGATCCATCAGTGGTGGGCTTTGTCCAGGGTCATTTTGCTGCTGACAAGTAGCACAGTCTGCTGGATGTGATGTGTTATAAAAACGTGTGTGTGTGGTGTGGGGGGAGAACCCAGTGACCACCTCTTTGTTGCCATGTCTCTGTAAACACAGAAGGCTTTGAGTAGCATAGAAAGCAATTCATACCCATGGGGGCCTTTTATTTTGGGCCTACCTTGCACAAATTAAGCTCTCTGGTTTAATTTCCTCAGTTGCCACAGTTTGAAATGGCTATACTTTCATCTTCTTTTTTCCCCTTTGATTATAATAAAGGTTGCCATCTGTCCTTTCTACAAACTGGAATTTCAATCATAACATATAACAATGTTACAGTTGAGGGAATTCCATAGGGTCCACCAGAACAAAAGGCAACGTATGTTGGAGATATCTTCCAATCCTCCCCTTATCACTGGAGTGGGGGCTTTGAACTTAACCTTTTTTGCTGTCTGACCTAAACATATTTTAAATGTCTGATTGGTAGAATTACAATTAACTGACAGTCTTCACTGGGTTCCCACTGGATCTGATTCAGAGACTAAATAATAATAATAGGGCTTCTCTTTTCTCACCAAGTCACAAAGCAGGTTTCATCGTGATAGGAAAATTGACCTGCTAGAGTTGTGTCTCTTGGCCCACTAGATCTAATACATCTTTTTTTCATACTGAAGATTTTGTAATGCCCTCCTTAGTATGAAATAAAATAAAACTGACCCACATGATTTCAAATTTTAATATAATGTCTTAATGTTATAAAGGAGGACTAAGTAAAAAGATGTTCATAATAAAACCAGATGTTGATTTATTTAACAAATATTTATTGAGTGTCTACTATGTGCCAAGCCATATGAACAAAAATGAAAGGTCTCTGGTTTTTTCGAGTTTACTTGCAGTGGGGAAGGAAGAGAAAGAGAATAAATATTAGACAGAAATAATAAGTAGATTATATTGTATATTAGAGAGTGATACATGTTAATGGAAAACAGAACAAAATAGAATAGGATAGGAGTTTGAAGAGAGTGGGCGAGGAGCACAGTTTATAAATTTAATTAGGGTTGTTGAGGTCTGAGCAAAGAACTGAAGGAAGTGAAGGAGCAGTCAAGTGGTTATCCAGAGAAAAGCGTTTCAGGCAGAAGGAAGGGCCAGGTCAAAGCCTGGTGAGGCACAGACAGCAATGGGAAGAAGAGGCGAACATGTCAGAGTTGTAATGGGGAACACGATCATGAAGTGGCTTGGAGGCAATCCTAAGGTCTTTGGTGGTTGGTGTGTAAAATGGCAGCATTTGCAAGGCTTGAGTAAGTACACGATCTAGGCACAGATAAACATGAAACGGAATTTAAACCTATAATCAATGTCTACATTTAGTTATGTAGGAAACGGGACAGTCTTCACTATTTAAGACTGTCTAAAGCTTTGTAGGACATTTAGCATCACCCATGTCTCTGCCATCCCCAACCCTCTGCCATCAAAAGCAGTAGGGCTCCGCAGTCATGGTAGCAATTAAATTTCCCCACAAATCTCTAAAATGCCCAATGGGGCAATACTGCCCTTCCCCAGCTGAGAATCAATGCCTTACAGCAACAGTTCAGTTCTTAATCATTTGGGTCTTAGGGACTCTTAAAAGTTATTGAGGATCTCAAAAGGCTTTTGTTTATATAGATTATAGTTATCAATATTTACCATTTTAGAAATTAAAAATGAGAACATGTAAAATTATCAATTATTCATTCAAAAATAACAATAATAAATTCATGACATGCTAACATCAGAGTGATCACATATTATGTAGCCTTTGAAAAATTCCACTGTATACTCATGAGAGAATGAGAGTGAAAAAAAGCGAAGAACATGTTAGTATTATTATGAAAGTGACTTCTTAGAACCTTGAAAGGGTCTTGGGGATCCCCAGAGATTCCTGGGACACACTTCGCGTACCATGACAAAGAGCAATGGAAATAAAAATTAATGCAAATACCATGTTTCCCTGATAATAAGACCTAGCCGGATAATCAGTTCTAATGCATCTTTTGGAGCAAATAAGACTGGGTCTTATCTAACATAATATAAGACCAGGTCTTATATTAATTTTTGCTTCAAAAGATGCATTAGAGCTGATTGTCCAGCTGGGTCTTATTTTCGGGGAAACAGGGTATGAGTTTATTTCTTCTGGGATCTAGAACTAGATGCAAAAGAATATTTAAACTATTATGTATAATTACAAGCATTCTTGAGCCCTAGTATTGGACCATCTTGGTATATGCTGGGAGGCGTGAAATTTATGACAGAAGTATGGAAAATAAAATGAGACAGGTAAGAAACTGGAAAAGAAAGAAAAGGGAGACTACAGGATTTATAAAATTGAGGAGGGGCTATGAAGAAATTTTGTCTATGCTTTTAAGGGTCTAAATAAATTATGGCAAAAATGTTTAAATATATTATTTTCAATTACTATTTAATAGAAACTATATACAAGTGACTTGTTACAAGATTAGGAACATAAAAGTTGTTCGGTCTAAAATGAGTATAAAAATAAAAGTTCCTTTGTTTTTGTAAGCTCTCGTAGATACATTAGGGCCTACAGTAAATATACAGTCAGTTAGAATGTGTTTCAGATAATCTTCCCTGTAAGTAAATTAATTAGCTGAAGAGATCTTTTGCAGTAGAATGAAATTCTTTAAACTTAAAAAATTAAGTACGTACTGTATTAAGTGATTAAACCTTTTTATATTTCTAGGTAATAAAATGGAAAATTGCCATCTGTCAAGTCTTTGTCTTCAGAATGATATCTTTGTCTTTTTATTTCTCTTCGACAAAATACCTACTCATTCCGGAGTCTGTTATTCATCTTGGCACCTACTGCAGGAGCTCAGATTCTGATGCTGGGGGAGAAGCCCTTAGAGGCCAAGTTCAAAAGCTCATCTAGGGCTTGAATCTCTCTGAAACCAAGTGGTCATACAGGCTCTACTTAAACAGTTCCAGTGATGGGGAACTCACTACCTCAACAGGAATATTCTGATCTATTTGTTGGCAATTATGTCTTTTGAGAAATGTTTCTTTACATTGTGCACAAAACTATGTCTCTGTAGTTTGTATTGATTCTATGATTTGCTCATTATAATTTTTAAGTTTATATGAATCAATGGATATAAAGTGAGGGCACAGCACCTGTCACTTAGAGAGTTATCACGTTACTGTTCGTTACCCGGCCCCCTGGACTAGATAGTGTGGCTGGCTCGCTGAGCACCTAGTCTTACTACCTTCTAGCATCTCTCCCTGAACTAGAGAGGCCACAAAGGTCAGAGGGACATTTCTACACTTTCTAGCAACTGGGGTTGCAGATGTAATTTCGGTTGCACCAATCAGATATCCTTGCCTAAGATCTGACATTAGAACTCAGTTAACTGAGAGCATGTGGAGTTCATTTTGCTGCTGCAGATTGCAAGCAGGAGTAGGGTAAGCAGTTGTCACAGCGTCTTCCCAACATGCTAATGTGAACAGGCTACTTAACCTCTCCACACCTCAGTTTCCTAATTTGTAAGTGGGAATAGCAACAGTACCTAATTAGATTGTTGTGAGATTCATTGTGATAATCCTTTAACCAAGCTTGGGTAGTGTCTGACATATGATAAGGGCTCAATAAATATTAGTTGTTGTTTTTCTTCTTATTATTACTATTTTCTTTGAGCTATTCTCAGTTGACTTGATTTTAAACACCAGATAGCCCAATCACAAACATATTCTGGTTAGTTTCCCAATGTTATTAGGTTGGTGCAAAAGTAACTGCAGTTTAAAAGGTTAAAAACAATTGCAAAAACTGCAGTTACTTTTGCACCAACCTAATAGTTTGTCTTTCTGTAAAGAATAGCTTCCAAAACTGAATGCATATCCATGATGAGTCCTGAAGAGAGTATCATTCTCAACATTTCCCTATTCAATGTACAAAATTGATGTATGTGTAATTCATTATCATGGAATTGAAACTCAATTCAAACCCTAAAATCTTTTCTCTGTTTCCTACTGTTAAAGCAAGACATCACAGTTTTGTACCAAGGTAAGGCTTTGATTTATATTTTTTAATGTTCTCTTTGTTGAACTAAGCCTATTTATTTCAGTCAGAACTAAGCCTATTATACAATTTATATATATATATATATATATATATGGAGAGAGAGAGAGAGAGAGAGAGAGAGAGACATACTACATACATATGTATTTTATATACAGGCACACAATATACATATATATTTTATATACATATAGATTGGTCTCATACCAAATGACTTAACTCTTTCTCCCAGCAAGTCTGAAAGTCTGATAAGGAGGCAGTCAATTATCTCTTCAAGTCATTAGTAAATAGGCTGAACAGGTTAGACCAAGGACAGGTCTCTGTATTCCTCCACTTGGCAGCCCCATTGACATCAATCCTTTAATAGAATCACTCTCTGGGCTTGACTGTTTAGTCATTTATGCATCTAAATATATTATTATATAAACCGAATATTCCTATAGTAAGATTTTTTTCTCAGATCCTCTCTGCAGCATTTCCCAAATCCATCATTCTAGGAGATGCATTGCTTATTTACACAAGTATATCATAATGTAACAAAACAGAAGTCATAGTTTAAAGACTGTTTCTAGCATTTGAAAGCATTTCTTCAAGCACTGAGTGAAATCCTAGAGCTAGCCCTCCAAGCCAAATCAGCAATTCTCTATTGCTTTACTCAAAGGATCGTTTTGTAATCTTAGTTCCGCAGAACTCAATTAATTACTTTATAGTATTTCTTTTCCCCTCATTTCCCATTGATAGCAGGACCACCAGTTTCCCAACCCATAGTTCTTCACCTCTAGAGCATATCAAAACCAATTATTAATCTCTTTTGTCATCCCACCTATTCTTCCAGAGCAGTATCTTCGAACCATGTGACCTGCATATGAATCACACATGATTCCTGTAATTCCCTGTAAAACACTAGTTCATGCTCAGGCCTCACCAGGCTTTGTGTTAAATTATCATTTTAATCCCCCTTTTCACCAATATTTGATAACAACTGTTTGGTTTTGGAAGAATACTTTTGAATTTCTATAAATAGAATATAATTTTTAAAACATGCAATTACTGAAAGGAAGCAACTTTTATATCTATGTGAGATCTGGTGATATAAAAGAATGAAAATAAATGATTTGCTTTCTTTCCTTGTGATGCTTTTGTTTGGTCTCATTCTTAAGGAAGAGATGTATATAGTATTAAGACATTTAACATGTATGTATACAGTATTGTTTCCTAAATTAGGTATATTATAATGATAAGAATGTCAGGTGCTGACATTTTTGTTGCATTATAAATTAGATGAAATTTACTATCTGCTTAATAGTCTTCTACAAGCTTAATTATTAAAAAGCAAATAGAGATAATATTAGATTATATAATGGAAATGAAACACACTGTGCTTGGGAAATTTTCAATACATTTTGTGTAGGATTTAGGTTTTTGTTTCTAGCAATATAATTTTAAGATTTTAAGATAGTAAAAGTTAAAAAATTAAGAATGCCATAAACACATAATGTCTTTTATTTGGTAAATGATTTTACCCTTAATAATTTACAAATATTAAGGACTTACACTATATTTTATGTATTATAATACTTTCAATGGAACTGTGTAAAGTTTAAAGGATATATATTTTTTCTCATTCCAACATAGGTTTTAAATAATGATCATAAAATCTAAGCCTGCATTCATCAGATATAATCAATGTTACTGAATGTGGTGATGGCAATCGAAGGCCCAAGCTATTAAAAATTCAAAGTATTACAATGCTATCAAAGCAGCAACATAGCTGCTTTGTAGACTTACTGTATTCTGAGGGCCACTCAGGCAACAATTGCATACATCTTGCGCAATTTGCATGAACAACCTGCAAAAAGTTCATTTTTTTAAAGGACAATATTTTGTATATGTTACATATAGGTGCTGGGCATTTCTCTAACTGTACATAAAAGTTTCAAAGACCGACTCGCCTTTTTTTGTACAGCGTCCCTTTTCATTTTCTTTCTCTAAACAGACCCATAATGTTCAGGGGAAATACCAAGAATAATAAATCCAAATCTCTGTATAAAAGATATTGTCATGGCACACTCATGCTGGAAATCACAGGCACCAATAAAAATGCAGACAGCCTACTGATAATGAGGTCAGAAATACAAATAAATTTACTTTTAATGAAGACTGCAGGCACAGTAATCAAAGTGTTAAAATTCATTTCATGCATATCTCATTTGCTTCTTAGCTGATATTTACCACACAATTCTGTGAGAAAGTAGAACCCTAAGATGCTCCAGATAAATGGCTCAATTAATGGTACAGAGGTAGACCTCTTTGAGCTGAGCCAGAGCTGTGAGCTCTTTATTAAAAGCACTATTCTGTAGCCCATAACCTTGTTCCTTGACTCCTCTCTGGTTTCCAATTTAAACAAGTCCCCATGCGGCCTGCTCTAAAGGGCTTTGTCTCCCTGTCATTGTTAAGAGAGCTGAGGCATCCTGGAAGTGTGAAATCAGACCTCATGAGTTGAACGGTTCCCCAGGGAACGCAGGACTGCGCAGAAGGTCAAAGTCATGGGCCGGACCATCTAAAAGTGTCTGATCGCCGGTCTGTGACACAGCAAGTTGGGGGGGTGGGGGGGGTCTAGACGGAGAGGACTGAAATTGAACACATCTTAATTAAAGCCCACAGACAGCAAAACAAAATGTTTTCTAGGCAGCCTGTCAAATGGGGCTTAAATTTAGCTCTGCTAATGAATCTGAGCTGCTAACTGTTATTTCTTAAGATAATAAGACTCTCAGGGAGACTGATAAAAAAAAACAAAACTGTAGCGTGTCTTTTTCTGCTGTTTTGTTACTTAAATATTTTCCAACAATGACGACAGTTTTCCTAAAGAAAAACATGGGAAAAGCCTATGCAAAGAAAGGGGTTGTAAACATCTCTCTTAATAACGAGTAGTTTTCCATCCTATGGAGCTAGTGAGTCGCAAGTCTATGCAGAGCCTTGCTTCAGAAAAAGATATGCTCATTTACATGGGACTATTTCCGTGACAGATTATGTTAATTGTAAAATTCTCTCTCTTTTCCTTTTTCTCTCCCTCTCCCTCTATTGTTTCCTGAAAGAGATGGTGCATTAATTTGAGATATCAATTCACCTGGGGTGCAGAAGTTTTATATTAGTGTACCTTTTAACACAGTGAAAAGGTAGGGCATCTGTTGAAAGGGTTTCACAGTGCTACCATATCACTGTTTCTGAAACTGAGTGGCTGGTGTCCCTGGGGAGGCTGTGACCTCTTCCTCGGGACCTCAAAAAAAAAAAAAAAAAAAAAAACTCAGGGGAAAACGTAGGGGAGGGGCTGAATAGAAAAACTCTTTTACTTCTCTTAGAACTAGAAAGAACCAATAGGCCAAGTCTAAGTATTCTGCAAAGAAAGCCTCACTCAGCATAGAAAACTTTAAATGTTCTGAAGAAAGTAGAAATTAGGTCCCATCCAAGGAAAAGAATAACGAGAAGCTAGAAAACGCAAATTCCAACATGGACTGTTTCCCTCCACCAAAAATACCGTAGAAAATATTTTTTTTCCTCCCATTGGTCTTTCTCTTCTCACAATCAATCCAGTTTTAAGGAACACTTGATTTAGCGGTAGAATCTTCCCCAGTGAACGCAGGGCCAGACAGTCTCTAGATTTTACTTTGATGGCTTAGAGAGACATTAACCTTTTCACTGGTTAGTTGAAAGGTAAGTAAGTTGTACTGCACAGTATTTTTCAGTTCCCCAAACTTTTTCCCTCACGAAGAATTTAGCTGACCAACTTTGAAAACCAGAGTGCCACTTTCTCCGGCTGTGAAAGGCTGCCCACAATCTGACTGAAATTTCAACCCACTCTTGTGCCTTGCTCAATGCATGTGTATGTGTGGGAGTTATAAATTGAGGCCTTAACCACCAGAGTTAATCTCTTTTTAAAATCTGTATTAACCTTAATGATTTGAAGTGCACTGTCCAACACTGGGCTATTGAGGCTACAGAAAAAATGACCCCCAACTATCAACAGTTTATTAGGGGCTTAAGTGAAGTGACCTACTGTAGTTGTGTTCAGCTGAACAAGGCTATAGGCTTTTTGTGGAAAGGGAAAGAATTGAGGGTTTCATTAAAAAGTAATTTGTGCTTTATACTAACTCATTCAAAGAGAGTCTCAATTGCTCTTTATTCACACAGAGTTAATACAGTATCACAATGTTTCTCAATGAATGTGTTGTAACAAAAGAAAAATTTTACATTTTGAAAGGAAAAAAAATTCTTTGTAAGTGCAGTTAAGATTGATGGCTACTTAAAGGATTATAGAATCTCTTCTTCCTGTGCTCATGTTAAATGATGAAATGCTGCAATTTAAAATTATTTGCTTCAACTATGGAAGTGTAACTTTATGTTCTGATCATTAAAGTATTTTAAAAATCGAGCAAAGCTGGCCAAATATAAGTTTGTCTTGCTAGACTTGTCTATAAAAAAGTGTTCTGAAGCCAAGCAAGCATCTTATAGTAATAACTTCACTTACACCAGGTGGAAAAAATATTCTTCCCTTAGCACAGAGAGTTATCAGTGATTTAAACTCTCCCCTCTCCACCCACAATACTCCTAAATAGATGCTAATTTGAGGATTTGAAAAAAACACTGTTGACTTAATTTCCTTTTTTCAAACTACTGCTGAATATCTTGTAGAGCCTGACTGTGAGTATCCTTGAGCTGTACAACATATTTTTAAAGTATTTCTTTGAACAAGTAAGAGATAAAGTATACAAAGAGCTTATCTGTGCCCCAAATTTAATGACCAAAGTCCAAGAAGGACCAGTATATATATGTAAATATTTATCCTTTCCAGAAGTAGAGATTATTTTAAAAATTGGTAGTATATTCAGACATTGCTGACTTAAATATACGCTCATCAGTTTCTCCCACCATCACAAATGTCATAAAGACCACAAGAGGTCCAAGAGTGAACAAGGTCAAAGACTGAATTATCCTCTTGCCCCTGAATAGTTCAACATCTCTCTTGTTCAATTCAGAGAACATTAGATTATAAGGTCAGTGTAGAATGAGGAATCACTAGATTTATATCCCTAACACTGGAAGGAAAAAATGGAGAATCTGTTATTTAGTATCTTCCAAATTAAAGTTCATTTTATCAGATAAAAATTATGTCTCATTGAATCCCTAGGAAAAGGTATTGTTAGTCACATTAATTTACATATTAGGAAATTACAACCATTGGAAAGAAATATATCCGCTTCCTCCCCTAGCCCCCCAGCTCTTAAAGAACTTCCAAAGTGGCATATAACTGCCAAGGTGGTATATACACCAACTGGCTTAGTGTAGTTTGCATATTTATGAAGTTTTACAAGTAAGGACAGCTTCCCTACAAAAGAAACAAACTTTTATAATTGCATTCAATTTGGGTAATGGGCAGGTATCGGCGCTTCCGAAGTAACTAGGACTTGACTTTTTCTATATGAAATTATTATGCCCACTATAAATGCCCCGTGATAGTTCCAAACACTCAAGTGCCCTCTGAGACACTGATTGTGTTAGACTTTTCTTCCTATCTTCAGATGTTTTCAACAACACTGGGTGTTCCCCTCCCCTACAGAAAATCCTGAAGAAAAGCAAAGGTGTCTCCCAGGAGTGAGTGTCAAGACCATGAATTCCTTAATCTCCGAATCTACCTGCTGCTGGGACTCACAGGGTAGCCATAACCTTTGTAGTGCAAAAGCAATACTGTTTCCTAGGCCAATCTTGAAGTTAATGTCCAAAGTGAACAAAAAAAGAGGAACCAATCATTTATTGTTGACTGTGGTTCTAATAATAAATGCAGCAGAATAATAATAATAATAATAATAATAATGGTCGTGTCCAGATTAATTTGATTATAACCTTACCAGAAATAAAAAAGGAAATGAATAAACTTAATATTCACTGATTGTTTAGTACAAGGAGCCAAGTCAGCATATATCTAGAATGATTACAGACAACCTTCTCTCTCACTGTCTTCAGGTATGCCTATTTTGAAAGAATATTTGATAGTTATTATCTTCTTGGCTATAAATGAGTTGATAATTACCTCTTTAAAGGAACTGTAAAGTCTCAATATTTTTATTTTTAAAATAGTCACTTGATACTATGATACTAAACTTTTAAAAATATTGCCATTCTGGAGCAGCTATCTGCTGTTTTACTTTTAAGGTTTGTGATCTTTGGTTTTGATTTGATGAATTAAAGAAGGGTACCAGCAATCATGTAATGGATTTGTAAGCCCTTAGATTAGGAAAAGTATATTTCTCCCCTTCAAATAAGTCAGCTACCTTTTTAGGGTCAACTTGCTGAACATTCACAATGGTAAGCATATTTTCACAGATAATAAGTGAATACTTTCTTTCAGAAACAGTGAAATTTGCACCAAAATTGGTCAGTCCTATTTGTTGTCCATCTTAAAATGGACAATTTAAGAAGTGGTATACATATTCCCCAAATCCTATGCAATTAAACAATAAATGGTTACATATTTGCAAATTTAAAGCAATGATTTAATTCTAGAAATTGATAAAATAATAACCATTAGCCAATTAATCAGTATGTTTTAGAAACAGTAATATCCCAACCAGGAAGCTTTAACAGACAAGAGTAATTTGGGCATTTTTACAGTCTAATTCTTTGTTTAAAAAATTTAGAACAATGTGGATGCTTAGTTTAGGTCCAAAATTATCTCTGGGATGTGCTAAGAAATTTGGACAACTGGGAATTGGTCCAGAAATCCAAATACCAAGAGTTCATACCAAGTAATTGAGAATTGTGCATCTAAACTTTTCAATGTACTATGCAACAGATTTCAGACATGTTTGAATTGTTAACTGTTGAAACTCTGATATCATCTGAGAGAAGCTGGTCCCGTCTGAGAAAAGAAGATACAGCATTACTCTACAGTGCCCAAAAGACAAAACCAGAAAGAAAAATCCCCACTGTGTTGACTGAACCTTGGAGAAGACGACAATTATTCAAAATTTATTTTATTTTTCATTATTTATTTTTAACATGTTACCCTTTTAAAAAGCAGCGACAGTATAAATATCGGGTGGTTGGCAAATCCTTATAAGATCAACCCTGAAACTTTATATTTATATTATTTACTTTGATAATCCAGTCAGGTGAAAGGAAGAGTGCAATCATTAAATGGTACAGACCTTGCACGCTGTTTGATATCTACATATCTATATCGATATACCTATAGATTACATAAAGATAGATAGATGATAGATAGATAGATAGATGGAGGGAGACACACACACACACACACACACAGAGTAACTGCATCATCACTTACCTGTAACGTCAGCAGCCATTAATCCTTCTGCTCTGATTACTTTCACCTGGAGAAATCCCACATCTTTTAGGTTGTGAAATATCCGCAATGGACTCTGAAAGACCCCAACATCAGTGTTAGAAAAGAAAGGTCCTAAAGAGTCTCAAAGAGTGTGTGAGAAAACACTAAGTTTTATGGTTGATCTCAGGATGCTGTTTAAGTGACTCAAAGGATATTTGCGTTTCTTCAATATAGATTACTCTTCTACCATCATGAATGTGTACATACATACACACACACACATACACGCACTACTTATGTAGATAATTGTTGCTATGTAAGTAGGTCTTTTGAAAGAATAAAAAATACCGCAATATTTTTTCTCCATAAATAATTATCAGTAGGTGGTGAACAATAAATTATAGAATAGACTATGTCTGCTTTTCTCTTTCAATCTCCTTTACGAAAACACTCTGAAAAAGCCTTCATCTATGAGTATGATGGTTTGGAGACTCATGATTCTTAATATTGAAACAAGTTGCTGGTTATATAATATTTCAGACTTTGGGAGTAAGAAAGTTAACATTAAATTATTTTTTCCTATGATTTTCTCTTGATGGGCATTGGAAATTACATGTGTTAGATGGAGATTAAATTATTAAAAGGCTATTTGCTATCTTTAATTTAAAATACTTATGTAGTTTTATAAACCTTTCAGGTAAAAGACATAAAATCATCTAAAATAAATCAAATTGATCACTAAAAATAAACTCAAAAGTGATGAGTAATTTCTCTTTAATTTGTAATTTTATTTACCATTGCAGTATGCATAGAAGTAGAAAAATTTTGATAGAACAATCAGATCTAAAACCTATTTAATTTCATAAATTAATAATGGTAGTGTTTTACTAAATGTAGTACCAGAAGGAATTAAAAGAGGGATAACAATATAAAAGTGCAAACCTAATTAATGGGCATAAATGCTTTAAGAGTAAAATGCACCCACTGAACTTGATATACATTTGCTTATTTACAAATTGTAGCATTTTTCTTATAAGATCAGCATTTCTACTCAGTAAATCAAAGGTATTTCTTTATCATAATCTTTAAAACACTTTAAGACCAAGGAGTATGACTTGCTTTTGCATAATAAAGTTACCTATTAAAAATGTTACTAAAGAACCTCCCCATCCTGTATTAAGCAGGTGAGACTACTGAGGAACAAAAGCTTACTGCGATACTAACTTTATCAGTCCTGTATGACTAGTCATTGTTTACACTGAAGCTATGACCTTGGTATATTGAGAGGAGAAGATTCAGATATATGTGTAATCTCATAACCTAACTTTGAAAAAAAAAAAGTGTTTAGTACAAGGATTAGCTCTTAATCTTTTATCGTTTTTTTAAACACTTGTTTATCACCAAAAATCTGTTTAAATTACCCAGATGATAGGGTTCAGTAAAAAATGTACTTCTCTCTCCATTTAAATTCCTGTAAATTAAAGGTTTATCAGTGGGAACTTTAGACAGCAGTATTAGAATTCAGAGGTTTGTAGGCATGTTGTCTTCCTAATGTAGTAATGATCGGTTTGGGAAGCTTCTTATCTCAGAACTTACTGAGTGTTATACACCAGGTAAGTCTGCTATCCTAATGATGGAGAAGAGTTTTTGGGAAAAGGTTCCTGTCCTTTAATTTTTCAGGAGCAATTTAAACCAAGTTTCATTGTGACTAAAACAAATATCATCAGTCCTCAAGTCTGAGAATTGTTTCATACTGCTAACCTCACTGCACAGACCTATAGCTTCTGGGTGCTTCAGCTCCCATGTTCTGCTTCCCATTTAGAGGGGTAATTAGTGTTTGAAGGTTTCATTTTCTCAAATCAGCTGACACTCTGTAATTTATAGCGAACTTCCACTGTTTAGGCTAGTGACACATCAATTATGATAAGAATTCCAAAAAAAGCAAAAACTTAAATATAGCAATTAAAATATATTTAAGTAATTCTTGATCAAAAGGTATTCCTGCCTTGTTATTTATGGTTATTTTAGAAGGCTTCAAAACCTGGATGGCTTCTGAAGCCAAAAATTTCCATAGCAGAGGGATCTATGATTTGCTGTGAATCCTTTCAGCCCTCAATAGATGGGAAAAGATTGAAATGCTCTGGAGAGGAGTCCTCTTTATTTTTTTAATGAAAGGCTGTATAATATATTTTCTCTATGGCTGCAGCAGCTGTCAGGGAGAGCATCTCAGTTCAGCTCTATTACGGGAGAGGCAATACCCCATCCTATGGCATCGAGATGCTCTGAGGGGCCAGAGCTGATTGACAGCTTGTCACCGTGACGTCTTATTCCATCTCTGTTATGGAGAAAATTAATGTCACACCACCAGCCTTATGACTCGCTGTCATCTTAGAACCGCTCACCTTTTATCAATGCTCTAAATAACATTTCAAGCCCATCGTCTCACGGTGGACAATCCGGTCAAGGGACATTAAATCAGATGACTGTGAAATGTCATAATAAAAATGGAATGCTAACAACTTCTTCTCTAAACTAGCTCCTCTGGTTTTTAAACTGTGACAAGGGGGAGCAAGGGTTCAGCATACCCGTTCTGAAAAGGTCATACAATCGCTCTTGGTCTACTACCCATTACTAACCGCCCCCTATTGACCTTCCCTTCTTTCCTCCCCCCAAAAGAAGAAAAAGAAAGAAAAATGGAATTAGCCATCTTTTCAGAATGTGGTGATCAAATAATGGCTCACACAGTAATGTCTGTTTAATTTGTGGGGCTTCAATGCTTCGCAATGAACAGCTGAACAACAGCAATGCAGAGCCTTTTCAGGCCTCTCTCACATGGGGGTGGGGCAATTCATTTACTTCCCTCACCACAACCAAATTCTTAAGCTTAACCTACACTTTAAAAAATACACATGTTCTCACAGGAAAATATATACATAATTTTCCAAATAATCTCTCTATGTGTCTCCAAAACATGTGAGATTTTGGACATGATACAACAGTCACTCATTTCATAATCTATATAATAAAAAGGAAAGACACTGAAGCCCCAATATATAGGTCTTTGTCCTTGTATTGCTATGAGTAGTTATAACACAGGTGCTATATTGCATACAGTAGCTTCTTAAACAGTACATCTGTAGAGGGAGATACAGCCTATGCTTGAAATACTGAGCTAACAAAAGTATATTAAGTATGGTTCACATTTTAATATATTGAGCAGAATATAACCTGAGAATTAGCTGGAAGATCCACATAATATTTTACATTTTATTGAAATAATAACTAGTATTTGGAAGAAGGTATGGAAAACAAATATTCAAACTCTGGATGGAAATGGCCGATTTAAGGGATCCCATCCAGCAAAAAGAAAAAAAAAGAATCAATAATAGTTGGATGATTTCTAATTACCTAATTTGCAGTATCATTCTAACATCTGGGATAGTATCAAATATTAACCCATGAAATACAGTATTATAATACCTGGAATAATTTTTATATTACTATACTAATTAATTTTTAAAAATTGTTTTAATTCATGAGGCTTTCTTCTGATAACAAGAAACTATGTTTCGGTAGGTACCCAAATGTGAAACAATTTTCATAATTGCAATTATATATTAGGATATGGGACACAACACCATAGGCTCTTAGGTAGTTTAAAAACATATACTCTTTAGCCTTGCTAAGCCACCTCTATTAAACTGTTTATGATAACACCATTGGTGGATGACTTGTACAAGCATTAGCAGACAGCTGATTCGGTGGAGATAGCCAGAATAAATTTGCTGAAGCGCACATCCTGCTAATCTGTTTGAAGAATATTGTAGAGCATTAGTACCAGCACTTCATGTTATCTGCACAGCCTGATAAGGTACATCTTTATTAAATTCAGTTATTGAAAGGATGTCAGTCAGCAAAGAGGAATATTTTAAAATCTAAAAAAAAAAAAAAAAAAAAAATTAAGCAGTTCTTTGTTAGTCAGAGCTTGGTTTCATAGCTGAGTGTCTAGAGGAGCCTTCTAAACACCTGGCAGCATCGTACAATACAAGCTTTGTAATTTTAAGTGGAAAAGCTTTTTTCTCAGCTTCCTGGGTACTGAGCATTCACTTCTTCGAGCCTCCATTGAGAGAGAATGGTGGAGTAAGAGCTCCCCTCTCTGTTGATTCAGGAAAACTACATGGTGGGAAATGCGTCGTGTGAGGATGCTGGGAAGTAGGGAGATTTGGTTGTGGATATTTTGGTTTGTTAAAAAATGAGAAGGTTCTTATTTTAGTTATTCCCTATTCCACCCTATCATTCTACATTTGATCAAAAGGTAAGGAGGCTTCCTTTTAATTATATTTCATGTTCAATTTTTGAAAAATGAAAGGATTAAAGTGAGGCTTTTTAAAACAGTAGTAAATAAAAATTATTTCTGTGAATAACCTCTAGTTGCCAAGCTACTAATTAATGTAAGTGTCATTAATTCCATTTCAAACTTGGAAATACAAAGTAATGTGAATTGCTATTACAAAAAGTCAATGAATTAATTTTAAAGAAACGTTGTGTAAACTTGACTTTCCTTTATGGCAAGTTTTTCTGCATGATAATTTTGTTGCATGATAAAAACACTGAGGAGAATCTCAGAATCTAGAACTTGCTCTGAAAGAGGCTCTAGAGAAGACCGGGTGTCTAGACGTCAGTGGGTAA